>NC_045962.1:61804754-61899754 GCF_010909765.2 Amblyraja radiata | reverse complement strand
CACATTTGGAAAGTGGTGAAATCATTGGACAAAGTCAGCATGGATTTACAAAAGGTAAATCATGTCTGACGAATCTTATAGAATTTTTCGAGGATGTAACTAGTAGCGTGGATAGGGGAGAACCAGTGGATGTGGTGTATCTGGACTTCCAAAAGGCTTTCGACAAGGTCCCACATAAGAGTTAGTTTACAAACTTAAAGCACACGGCATTGGGGGTTCAGTATTGATGTGGATAGAGAACTGGCTGGCAAACAGGAAGCAAAGAGTAGGAGTAAACGGGTCCTTTTCACAATGGCAGGCAGTGACTAGTGGGGTACCGCAAGGCTCAGTGCTGGGACCCCAGCTATTTACAATATATATTAATGATCTGGATGAGGGAATTGAAGGCAATATCTCCAAGTTTGCGGATGACACTAAGCTGGGGGGCAGTGTTAGCTGTGAGGAGGATGCTAGGAGACTGCAAGGTGACTTGGATAGGCTGGGTGAGTGGGCAAATGTTTGGCAGATGCAGTATAATGTGGATAAATGTGAGGTTCTCCATTTTGGTGGCAAAAACAGGAAAGCAGACTATTATCTAAATGGTGGCCGACTAGGAAAAGGTGAGATGCAGCGAGACCTGGGTGTCATGGTACACCAGTCATTGAAAGTGGGCATGCAGGTGCAGCAGGCAGTGAAGAAAGCGAATGGTATGTTAGCTTTCATAGCAAAAGGATTTGAGTATAGGAGCAGGGAGGTTCTACTGCAGTTGTACAGGGTCTTGGTGAGACCACACCTGGAGTATTGCGTACAGTTTTGGTCTCCAAATCTGAGGAAGGACATTATTGCCATAGAGGGAGTGCAGAGAAGGTTCACCAGACTGATTCCTGGGATGTCAGGACTGTCTTATGAAGAAAGACTGGATAGACTTGGTTTATACTCTCTAGAATTTAGGAGATTGAGAGGGGATCTTACAGAAACTTACAAAATTCTTAAGGGGTTGGACAGGCTAGATGCAGGAAGATTGCTCCCGATGTTGGGGAAGTCCAGGACAAGGGGTCATAGCTTAAGGATAAGGGGGAAATCCTTTAAAACCGAGATGAGAAGAACTTTTTTCACACAGAGAGTGGTGAACCTCTGGAACTCCCTGCCACAGAGGGTAGTCGAGGCCAGTTCATTGGCTATATTTAAGAGGGAGTTAGATGTGGCCCTTGTGGCTAAGGGGATCAGAGGGTATGGAGAGAAGGCAGGTACGGGATACTGAGTTGGATGATCAGCCATGATCATATTGAATGGCGGTGCAGGCTCGAAGGGCCAAATGGCCTACTCCTGCACCTAATTTCTATGTTTCTATGTTTCTATGTAAACCACAACTAACAATGAATGACCTGTGGAGGAAGGAACTGCAGATGCTGCTTTTTATGGATGGAGGTTGGGAGGGAGGGAAGGAGTGACTGAGGGTAGGGGAAAGGAGAGGGAGGGCGAGGTGAAGGAGGGATTGGGGGAGGGGAGGAGGAGAGGGGAAAGAAGAGTGAGGGTGAAGAGGAGGGGGAGGGCGTGCTGGGGGATGAGGGGAAATGAGCCGTGCCTGCGCAGTTGGGAGCTATGCGTGAGGGGTGCAATATTGCGTTGGGGGGGGCGGGTTGCATTGAGGGAACGGGTGAGTGGTGGAATATTGCATAGGAACGGGTTGCGTTGGCGACACTTAGTCTAGTGTTTCCTTAAAGCTCACTGAAGCCCCAGTCTCCACGCGCCACCAAGAATCAGCAAGGTACCAGTCCTCATGCTCCACCAAAATTCATAGGTTCCTATACACCATTGAAACTTTCCAGGTTAATTGGAAAATTTATTATAGTACTGTGTAACATTTAAATAAAAATTCTAAAACTGTATTCGTGTTTTATAGAAATTACATCCAAATAACTATTATCTACCTCATTGGAGACCTTTGAACTGTCTTTAATTGGACTTTATATTGCACTAAATAATATGCTGTATCCTGTGGAAGGTTTGATTAGAATCATGTATAGTCTTCTTGTTGATAGGATAGCACACAACAAAAATGCTTTTCATTGTACGTTGGTACAGGTGACAATAATACACTAAACTAAACAATAGTCTAGAAAATATGTTAGTCTTGTTGCACTAAAATCTTGTGAGTGCCAGATAATTAGAATCTTACTATATTGTGAACTAATAGATTATATTACCGCACACTTTATCAAGGAAATAATATTATTTTATTAAATATCCCATTCAAGGTTTTCCTTTATAACGTGGAAATAAGAAACATGGGGATTTATATATATCACAAATTTAGCTGCACGCACAGAATGCATTATTAAAGTGTCTTGATTTGTGAAAGATGAAGAGTAATCATTCTGTAGGTTTCCAATATGTTCACAAATCTGAAGATGGTGTGTAGACAAGTACCTAAGAATACCTCAGTGCATCAATGTGCCAAAATAATTGATTCTGATTACTTGTCTACTCCCAAGACAAAAGCTGCTTCCAGCAAAATTTTCTTTAAAATAGTATCATTTTGAATTTATTGGGTGTTCTTTATTCATGAACTGCCACACAGAAATGAAAAAATTATTGATTTTATTTGCATCAACTTCATAAAATGTTAATCATCTTATAGAAATTAACATTTACAAAACCAATACATTATTATTTAATATATGGAGACACGACTGAATGCAGAAGATGGAATCTTCTGTATGACAATTCCATCTTCCTGTAAGAAGAGTCCCGTTCCGAAACATTATCTGTCCATTTCCCTCCACAGATGCTGCTTGACCTGCTGAGTTCCTCCTGCAGGGTGTGTATTTTACTCAAGATTCCATCTACGATGGACAACATCTTGGGTCTTTGACTAAGGCTCAAAATGCCAGCCATCCATTTCCCTCCACAGATGTTGCCTAAACTGCTGAGTTCTTCCAGTGTTTTGCTTTTTTGTTACATAATGTACTGTATATTGTGCTACCTAAACTGTGATGATCAGTGTCGCTTATTGAGAATTAATACATTCATCAATTGATGTATTGAGATTTCAGATTTTTTTTCCATTACTTTGCTCAGCTATTGTATTGCAGAGATATACTAGAAACTAACAGTATTAAATAGCCAAAATATTGAGCTCCAAGCTATCCATGGTTTGAGCTTCACAGATATGCCCATGAGGCAGCAGTTATGTGTGTGATCACCACACACATTTTTAGCAAATCTCAAGTAAATCACCTTGAGAGTAAGGGCAGTGGTGTGCGCATCACCAGTCATGCTGCTGGTTTGAAATTAAGGCAGTTCATGATATCATTCCTTGGAAAATGCCAAATTGGACCACTTTCAGCCACCTAACGATGTTTTAAATCTAAGGAGAACTTAATTCGTTAGTAGAAGATATTTAAAAGCAGGTTGGCTGAAAAATTAGGTGTGAAGAAATGATGCTTTTGGTATTTGGAAAACATAATCATTTCAGGAGTTGAGGTAATTGAGGTTAGATTTATGAAGTTTGTCAAAGCCCAATACTTCCATCCATCTAGATCTTCAGCGTGACAGGAAGCAGAGGATCCACAAATTGGAACAACTGTTCAAAGAGGAGGGAGAATAAGAGAAAACGTTTCTGATGATTAGGGTCTGTTATACAGGTCGAGACTCTTTCATCTTGTAACAGCTTACTGTTATTTCTATCTTTGATCTACTCCCCCAAGCAATGGGTGGATACTTGGGAAAGGGAGCTATCCTTTGACAACTTCACTTCAGATCTAACACACATAAGGATAACAATCACAATGCCACCGTTCTTTAAATATGCTGTACCTTTTGCCCATAGTTAGGGAACAGGAGCAATGTGAGAAGAAAATTGAGGGGGAGAACAAAAGCCAATGTCAGGAGTCAATTTTCAGAAGAAAATTGGAGAACAAAAATATAAAACATGAACTCCCTTCCAAGGATCTGGCACTGGTTACTGCCCAAACATGCTCAATGGCTCAGCAGGTTCACATCTCATCACTGAACTACCCTATAAAGTAAGCATAATGACAGCATCTGAGCTGATGGTTGGAAATGCTGATGGAAGAAATGTGGCTTTTTCATTGCTGTCATGTTACCAAGCCACCCAGACAGGTGTAACTGAAGTAAAACAGGCACAAGAGAATGGCTATTTTAGTCCCTGAGTCCAAGGAATAGGCATATGCTTAGACAGTCCACGGAGCAAACAAAAGAGTTAGTTATAAGGATAACATCATCATCAGTGGTCTTTGCATTATGTTGACCATGGACTATCAGCTATTCCTGACTTGTGGCACCATGGCCAAGGATGACAGTTCCAAAGCCAGGAATGCAAAAGTTGACAAAAGTGTAGACTCAGCCTAATCCATCACGAGCATAGCCAGTATTTTGTCTTCTGGTGAGGTTAACATTTGGAACGATGGTTGCCTGTTTGCTGCTGCCACTAATGTGTTATCTTAACCTGCAAGAGAGGAAAGAATGTCTGTGAGTGTCTTATATCTGATTGAGTGATATGATTGTCATGGTTATGTAATTAGCAGAGTGTGATTAGCAATTTGGATTTGTTTAATGGTGTATTTGTCACTCTTGCCACGCCTTCAGACACTTTCCACACTCGTTTAATTTGCTCCCCTAATCTATCACTTGTTATAAATACCCGAGATCATCACGAATTCAGTGCTGACTAATCAGTTCTGCATTCTGTTGTTTCAATAGCAGTTCTGTTAGATCCATTTGCTTTTGAATTTTGGGTTTTCTTTTGTACTTCTCAGTGAGCCTGCATTTGAGTCCTTTCCATTTCTGAGCCCACTGACAGATTAGTTGGCCAGGATGGACTCGGTAGGCAATTCTGATCAGGCCAACCAGAGTCTTGGCGCTCCCAGTTCTGAACCTGAGGATTTACTGGCACGGTTGTGCAGGGCTGTTCAACTTCAAGGCTCCACTCTTGGCTCAAATAGACCAACTCGTACCGGCCATCCAGCATTTGGTAAAAAACACTGTCAGCCAGGTCCTGTCACACCTCGCACCACCACCAATTCCTTCACTCTGCTGATGCCTCTCCGCCTCCATCCACTTCCAGCTGTATCCAGCCCATTCTGGAACCAGTTCTCTCCACCCTGGAGAGAGTTCCGTTGGTGATTCTTCTACCTGCAGGTAATTCCTATCCCAGTGTTCCATGGTGTTTGAGCTACAACGATCCCGCTTCAGCGCAGAATGCTCTGGGACATGCTGAACCGGTTTGTCTTTGTTTACCTGGATGACATCTTCGTTTACTCTGGCTCTTCATTGAAACATACCCGCCATGTCTGTCTCGTCCTGCAGCGGCTATGGGAGAAACAGATGTTTGTCAAGGCAGAGAAGTGTGAGTTCCACCAGCCCATGGTGTCTTTCCTGGGATATATCCTGTCTGCTGGCCATGTCAGGGTGGATCCAGGAAAGGTGAGAGCGGTGGTAGATTGGCCTGAACCTACCAGTTGGAGGGAGCTTCAACGCTTCCTCGACTTCGCCAATTTTTACCGCCACTTTATCCACAACTACAGCATCCTGGCTGCTCCTCTCACTGCTCTCACGGTCACCTCCTTCAAGTTTGCCTGGTCCCCTGCTGCTAAGGGGGCATTCCAGGACCTTAAGCAATGCTTCACTACCGCCCCCATCGTGACCCGGCCCGTCAGTTTGTGGTGGAGGTTGATGCCTCTGTTGTTGGAGTGGGGACGGTGCTTTCCCAATGCTCCTCCAAGGACCAGAAGATGCACCCCTGTGCCTTCTTCTCTCACTGTTTCTCCCCGGCTGTGAGGAATGATGACATCGGCAACAGAGAGCTGCTGGCAGTGAAGCTGGCATTGGCAGAGTGGAGGCATTGGTTGAAGGGCACTGAGCAACCATTCCAACTTCAGTTGGTGTCAGACGCTCACGAAAGAGGTCAAGGTAAAGCAGAATTGGCAGTGTAAATGTGAGCCTGGCATTGAACTCAAAACAGTGAGATTTCACCAGATCAAACATGCACAGTTTTGTTGTGCATCCAGGGCCGGTGCTAGGAATTGCGGGGCCCAATTAGAAAACTGATGGCGGGGCCCCTACTCTAGAAAAGTAAAAATTTATGTATGTTTATATTTCGTGTAGTTTCGGGAATTTTAAGGCAAGCTGGTTGGTGATTGGATGCAACCCCCTTAGAGACAGCGTTTGATTGGCCGCCAAATAAATTTGTCAAATCTGTAACAAAAATCGCTGGTCGGTGCGAACTCAGTGGACTATCTGGTTGTATCTCAAAACTAATCTGGTTGTATCTCCAAACTAATCTGGTTGTATCTCCAAACTAATCTGGTTGTATCAACCAGACTATCTGGTGGTATCTCCAAACTAAACAGTATAACATGCAGGTACATTCATTTAAAATTAAATTCAGTGCTTATTTCACATGATTTCTCACTGTGTAAAGCTCAATATCTGACCAATTTCTGTTTAACACGTTTGGTCTGCCGTGAGCATTTTTCGTTGCATCTCCCCTTTTCCTAATCGGCCACAATTCAGATAATAGTCTACTTTCCTGTTTTTGCCACCAAAGTGGATAACCTCACATTTATCCACATTATACTGCATCTCCCATGCATTTGCCCACTCACCCAGCCTATCCAAGTCACCTTGCAGCCTCCTAGTTTAGAGGGGTTTAAACGGTTTAGAGATGTTTAGAGGGCTTCAGATGGGTTCAGGTGTGTTTACAATTGTTTAGAGGGGAATAGAGGGAAATAGGGGGGCTAGAGGAGTTTTAGAGGTGTTCAGAGGGTCCCAGAGGGGTTTAGAGACGTTATAAGCCCCCCGTGAGAAATTGTATTTCTCTGAAATTGAAGATAGACATAAAGCTGGAGTAACTCTGCAGGACAGGCAGCGCAGCGACTTTAGAGAGAAGACCCTTCTTCAGACTAAACTGAACTCTCGTCGGTGAGATTAGTTGTGATTGTCTGAAGAAAGGTCTCGACCAGAAACGCAACCCTCTCCCCAGAGCCCTTGCGCGTCCCGTTGAGCCACCTTCAACTTCAGAGCCAAACAAAAAACACAGAGTGCTGGAGGAACTCAGCGGGCCAGGCGACTGCCTCACCCGCTGGGTTTCTCCAGCATTTTTGTCTACCGCAAAACGTCAATGATTCCGGGAATGCCGAGGCGACAGTGTGAGAGAGCTAGAGAGAGACGAGATGGGGAGCGGGAGAGGGAGAGAGGGAGGGAGAGAGCAAAACACAAAGAGACACAACGTGGGTCGGTAGGTGAATGACTAACCTGCACACCAGGAAGAAGCCCCCTCTCGCGCTCCGGGGCCCTCACTCATGATGGTGAGTTTAAAGAAATTCTCAACGTGTCATCGATCTACATTACATCTACATGTAATTGTGTTTTAAACAAGTATTAATGACGCCGCGTGAATTTTATTCAAAGGAACACGACGTTATTAATACTTGTTCAAAACACAATAACATTTACTGAGGAAGGCGGATGGATGCATTGATGACATGATTGTATAACAACGAGTTAAGTACTTGCTGATAAGAAGTGCTAACAGTACTAGTTAACACATCGTTTGTGTCTGATGGCCGTGCAGCGGTTGTTATACACAAAGATCCTATAGTGGAGCTCTGCTAGAAGATCTTTGGTTATACATGTTCGTTTTAAAAAAAAATCCGGATGGCGAATTAAAAAAAACTTTAGTTAACAAAGAGAATTCGTATTTCCATACGAAGTACGGAACATTAGTGCGGGGCCCCCCTAGGCGCGGGGCCCAATTGGGAGCAATCGGTCAAATCGGCTTAAAACCGGCCCTGTGTGCATCACCCTCTCATCACACGCCACATTTCTGAGCACAAATATGGTAACTCACACATAAAGATAACTTCTAATGTGCTTTAGAAGAAAATTGATTATGACAAAAAGTAAAGTTGGTATGAAGTATCTGAAATTTTACTGGACTTTACCTTGCACTAAACATTATTCCCTTCATTTGCAAGTCGGATCAGTAGTGAGGAAGGCAAATTCAATGCTAGCATTTATATCAAGAGGACTGGAATACAAAAACAGAGATGTATTGCTGAGGCTCGATAAGTGCTGGTCAGGCCGCATTTGGATTACTGTGAGCAAATTTGGGCTCCATATCTGAGGAAGGATGTGCTGACTCTGGCGAGGGTCCAGTGGAGGTTTACAAGAATGATTCCAGGAATGATGGGGTTAGCATATGATGGAGGTTAGCATATGAGCTTTTGACAGCATATATATATCATCACGTATTATATATAGAGTTCAAAGAGTTTGTGGCCAGGGTGAGAGGGGTCAGAGATGATCTTACCCGCTCGCTTCCTGTCCCTTGCAGTGTACAGTTCATCAATGGGGGGAAGGTTGCAGCCAACAACCTATTCAGCTGATCGAACGATTCGCTGCAGCCTCTGGATGTCGTGCTTGGTGGCTGAGCCAAACCAGACCATAATGAAGAAGGCGAGGACAGACTCTACAATGGCAGTATAGAATTGGACCATCATTGCCTGTGGCAGATTGTGTTTCCTCAGCTGCTGCAGGAAGTACAACCTGTTGGGCCTTTTTGACTGTGGAGTCGATGGTGGCCCCACCATTTAAGGTTCTTGGAGATGATGGTTCCAAGGAACTTAAAAGACTCCACAGATGTGACTGTGGTGTTGTTGATGGTGAGTGGGAGGAGGAGAGGGGAAGCTCTCCTAAAGTCTACTATCAATTCCACTGTCTTACGAGCATTGAGTTCCAGGTTGTTACGAAGGCACCAGGATGCCAGCTGTGTCACTTCCTGTCTGCAGGTAGATTCCTCCCCATCCTGGATCAGTCCAATCAGGGTTGTGTCATCCGCAAACTTGAGAAGCTTGACAGTGGTGCAGTCGTTGGTGCAGAGAGTAAAGGAGACGGGAGAGTATGCAGCCTTGCGGTGCTCCTATACTGAGGGCCTGCGTGTCCGAGATGTGCTTTCCCAGCCTCACATGCTGCTTCCTGTCTGTCAGGAAGTTGGTGATCCACTGACAGGGGTTCAGGCACAATAAACTTGGAGAGTTTGGAGTATCGTAGCTCTGGCACAATGGTGTTGAATGCAGAGCTAAATTACACAAACAAAATCCTTGCATAGGTCCGCTGCTGGTCTAGGTGCTGGAGAATGAAGTGCAGGCCTAGGTTGGCTGCATCACCCACTGATCTATTGGCCCGGTATGCAAACTGCACAGGGTCCAGCAGAGAGTTTGTGATATTTTTCAGCTGGGCCAGCGCGTCTTTCAAGGTTCTTCATGACTACAGAGGTCAGTGCGACAGGCTTGTAATCCCTGTTTTAAGACCAGTAATCCCAGTCTTTTTGGGTACAGGGACAATAGTGGAGACTTTCAAGCAGGCAGGGACAGTATAGGTTTGCAGGAACTAGTTGAAAATGTCTGTGTAGACCGGTGCCAGTTGTTCGGCACAGAGCTTGAGGGTAGAGGGGGAAACATGATCCAAAATGTATCTGTTCACTGTGGATGACTCGCTTCTAATTATGTATAGTCCTTCTGCTGACTGGTTAGCATGCAATAAAAGCTTTTCATTGACCTTGGTACAAGTGACAATAAACAAAACTAAGTTATTTAACATCTGCTCACAAAGGATTACATGAAAATAAAGTATTAATCATCTGATCAACCTTTCCTGTTATAAACCTCGATCTGTAGGCATGATCATAGACCATTCACTTGTTTTAGTATTCTTCCATTTGCTGTATATTCCCATCGCTGTGGCAGCTCCCCAAAAACATTACTACAAGCGGTACCCGGACGCGGCGCTGACAGACAAGAGGCCGAAGTAAAGAAGCCGAAGCCAAAGAACCGAATAGAAACGAGGCCGAAACGCCAATGAACCGAAAGAGTCCGAAGACGAAACGCCTACTAACCGATAGGGCGGAACGGCAAAAAGCCAACAAACCGAAAGGGTGCGTTGCCTAAAAGCAAACTTACCGAATGGCCGCTCTGTCGAAATGCCACCTACCCGAAAGGCGGCGCCTGCAGGCCAAAGGACCGACTGCCGCTCAACAGAAAAGTCCAATAACGGACTTGACGTTGCTGGGGGGCGGGACGTCAGCGATTGGTCCAGACCCCCGCGTCCATCATATCACTGTGAAGGCATGAACATTGTCCCAAACCTCCGCTCCACCGACCCGCAGCACGCGGAGGTGGCCGTGGGAGAGTGGGAGCTGTTCAGAGGAATGCACATCTTTGGCCGCTTTCAACTTGGTGCTTGGGTTCAGATTGCCCAGTCACCTATGGCTTGTGTGGGAAAATGAACCCCACGCTCCTGTCTCCCCTTCTCTCTCCCCTCTTCTCTCTCTCTCTCTCCCTTCTCTCTCTCTCTCTCCCCCTTCTCTCTCTCCCTCTTCTCTCTCTCCCCCTTCTCTCTCTCCCCTCTCTCTCCTCCACTCTCTCCCCTCTTGTCTCTCTCCTCCACTCTCTCCCCTCTTCTCTCTCCCCCCCTCTCTCTCTTTCTTCTCTCTCTCTCTCTTCTCTCTCTCTCCCTCTCCCCCTTCTCTCCCCCTCTCCCCCTTCTCTCCCCCTTCTCTCCCCCTTCTCTCCCCCTTCTCTCCCCCTTCTCTCCCCCTTCTCTCCCCCTTCTCTCCCCCCCCCCACTCTCTCCCTTCTCTCTCTCCCCTTCTCTCTCTCTCCTCCGTCTCCACCCGCGGGAGCGTCCCACAGTCACTGACCGCGATGCACCGCCATCGGACCCCAACCCCCACACCAGGGTGATCCCCCCCCCCCCCACTCCGACCCCCAGACTTTGACACCCACACCAGGGTGATTCACCCCGGACGCGGGGACAGACGGTTTATTTATTACCGTCTCGGTGTTTGCGGAACGCACCCAAGCTCCCACGCACAAAACAGGCAGCATCTCTGGAGAGAAGGAGTGGGTGACGTTTCGTGCCAATATACATTTATAGATGGTTAATTAACTGGTGTATATCATGTATTACATGTATAAATCGTTCTTACATTCGGGAACATGGTTAATTAACTGGAGGCATTATTTCCCTGTCCTAACGGCCTTTGTTTTAGCCGGTGATTACATCTATTCCATCCCTACCTTGCAAAGATGTGGGATTTCAATTTGTTTGAATAGATGCAAGCGGCATGTATAGCTTCTATCCTGGGCGCGCAATACACGAAGCCGATGAAATGGGACAACTGTCACACCAAAGATTGACACAAAAGGCTGGAGTAATGGGTGGTGTTTCTGGTCGAGACCCTTCAGACGCACTCTGAAGAATGGTCTCGGCTCGAAACGTCTTTCGGGTAGGTGGCGTTTCGACAGAGCGGCCATTCGGTAAGTTTGCTTTTAGGCGACGCAGCATTTCGGTTCGTTGGCTTTTAGGCGTCCTGCCCTTCCGGTTAGTTGGCATTTAGGCGTCCCATCCTTTCGGTTAGTAGGTGTTTCGTCTTCGGACTCTTTCGATTCATTGGCGTTTTGGCCTCGTTTCTATTCTGTTCTTTGGCTTCGGCTTCTTTGCTTCGGCTTCTTGTCTGTCGGCACCGTGTCCGCACACGCTACAAGCATGTATATTTTTAGTTCTATTTGCCACTTTTCTACCCCACTGATCAAGCTGCAGGCAAAACTTCCTCACCGTCAATCATGTGGACAATTATAGTATCATCTGCCACCACAGGAACAATTTTTCTACTATCTGCAAACTTTTTTATCCTGCCTCCAACATGCAAGTCTAAATCATTAATGTATACTACAAAATACAAGGGCCCAGTTACTGAGCTCTATGGAACCCCACTGGTAGCAGACTTCCAGGCACAAAAACACCTTTACCCTTTGCTTCCTTACACTGATCCAACTTCCACTCTCTCTTGGATTCCATGGACCTTTACTTCTTTGTGCATGTGAGACTTGTCCAAAGTCTAATATGCTCCAAAACATTTTCTACTCAAGCAATGTTATTCGTCTATGATGGAAAGGGAAAAATCAAATGTCAGTGTCTCATAGTCACACCTGTGGAATCTAAAAGGAAAAAAAGAATGGATAAAAACAACAAAACTCACACTACCTCGCTCAACAAACAAAAAAAAAAGCACATTAATGTGGAAGCGGCATTCTGACCCGGCTTCAATCCTCACGACTGTACGGAGTTTGTATACTCCCCTGTGTCCTCATGGGTTTTCTCCGGGTGCTCTGGTTTCCTCCCACATTCCTAAGATGTGCATGTTTGTAGGTTAATTGACTTCTGTAAATTGTCCCGAGTGTCAAGAATAGAACTAGTTTATGGATGATCGTTGATCGGTGTGGACTCGGTGGGCCAAAGGCCTGTTTTCCATGCTGTACCTCTAAACTAAACTAAACAGAATGCTGCCTGCAGTTTTCTTCATTCATAAAGGCAACCTCGGTATCATGGGAAAGTTACATTCCTAGAAAACAGTCCGTTTCATGATTTTCCACAACATGATCCATAATAGCTGCCTATGTGTTAAGAAACGCATTGAAAAACTGTTTTTTTTTTTTTCAGATAAATTCTCAAATCTTTGGGTTCTGATTTATGAATTCAGCAAGGCTGAAACACACAAGATGATAAACAATACATTCTGACAATACAAACAAAACAGCACATTCTGCAGTTGAGGCCTGAATATTCTAAGCAATATTGAGGAGGAATTTCTTTAGCCAGAGGTTGGTGAATCTGTGGAATTCTTTGCCACAGACGGTGGTGGAGGCCATGTCATTGGATATTTTTAAAGATTTGATTGATAGGTTCTTGATTAGTAAGGTGGTCAAAGGTTACCTTGAGGGCAGGAAAACGTGAATGAGAGTGAAAAATAGATCAGCCATGATCGAATGGCTGAGCAGAATCGATGGGCTGAATGACCTGATTCTGCTCCTTAGTCTTATGGTCTTATGGCAATTGTTTTCCTCACCAAAAAAAGTTAGCAATCCTCGCATGGTTACCTTTACCATATGTAACCTATTGATTACAATATTTTGAAATACAAACTTAAAATAGTGACATATGAATGCAAGGCAGTGGAAAGTCATTGTTGGAAGCAGCGGATCAATATCAAGGCCTGGAAAATGATATCCCTCGGAATACCTCAGGAAATGCATTTTTTTCTGGCCAGACATCTTTCTGAGACATGAAGTAAACTATACTGATGTAATCGGTGGAATGGGACATTGATGTTATTAATCCATATACTATTGAAAATTAAGACTTCACAAAGACTGAGGGGCAGACACACTTGCAACACAAGAAAACTATTAAGTATCAGGCTAAAATCAATGAAATGTTATCAGAATATTAGATTAGATTAGATTCCTTTATTGTCATTCAGACCTTTCGGTCTGAACGAAATTTCGTGCCTGCAGTCATACATATAATAATAAATAACAAAACATACAATAAACACAAATTAACATCCACCACAGTGAGTTCACCAGGCACCTCCTCACTGTGATGGAGGCAAAAGTCTTAAAGTCTCTGTCTCTTCCCTCCTTGTTCTCCCTCTGCGCTGAGGCGATCCAGGCTTCCGTGGTTGTAACCCCGCCGGATGATGGTAAGAAAGTCCCGCGGCTCAACCGTGCTCTGCGAACGGGCCGGTTCAAGCTCCGTGGCCTGGGGTGGTCGAAGCTGCCGAAGATGCCACCCTCCAGTCCAATGGACGTAGCTGTAGTTGCGGGAGCTTCGGAAAAACAGGTCACCAACCTGTAACCTGCGAGCTCCCGATGATGTCGTCCACTGGGCCCGTGGCCGAGCCCCAAATTCAGGTCGCCGCCGCCGGAACGCCGGAACGCCGGAACGGCGCCGCAGCCCCGAAGCTGGGCCACCGCAGTCCCGAAGCCCCAAAGCCCCTAAGCCGGGCCACCGCCACCGGAACGCCGGAATGCCGCCACAGCCCGAAGTCGGCCAGCCTCACGTTGGTAAGTCCTGGCTGACTCTGCCTCCGGAGCCTCGAGGTCGATCGCAGTTGGAGGCCGCCAGCACAGACGGAGGCAGAGAAGGGGGATACGACAAGAAAAAGTCGCATTCCCCCGAAGAAAGAGACAAAAAACATGTTTCACCCCCCCCCCCCCCCCCCCACATACACAACCTAATAAACTAAAATTTAACTAAAACAGGACAAAAGAAAACAACAAAAAAAGTAAAAACAGACGGACTGCAGGCGAGCCGCAGCTGTCAACAGCGCCGCCACTTCCGGGACCCTGTGCCATGTGCCTCACAAGTGGCCATGTGCTCACATGTTTAGTAATGTGCTCACAAGGTAACCATGTGAGGATTGCTATCTGTGCGATGTGCCTCACAAGTGGCATCATCCGAGAGTACTAACTACTCAAGACCAAAATTGAGTTGCTGGATTAATGTATGGTACATTCTGGTTTTTAGATTGTCAAAATTGACTGGCAGACTGATTTACAAAAACGAGGCAAATACAATCTCATTTTCATCCTTGTATTTTGCTCAGGTTCAGACACCTTTCCATTATTTTCTCCCTCCCACCATTCCATACCCCCTGATCCACCAACTCCTCACTACTTCCAACCTTGTCCCCAGCTCTATTATTTTTTTCTTTGGTTCCGTCTTTGATCAAACTGTACTCAACCAGATGATCAGCTTATTCCACAGTTGATCATAACTGGCTGAAATCACTGTGAAACTATCTTCCACAATACTTTCTTGGAATTATTATCACTTCTTTTTTAGGAGGTTTCTGTAATCATTTTCTGTAATCATATGGTCGTAAGGGATAGGAGTAGAATTAGGCCATTTGGCCCATCAAGTCTACTCCGCCATTCAATCATGACTGATCTATCTCCCTCCTAACCCCATTCTCCTGACTTCTCCCCATAACCTATGACATCTGTACTAATCAAAAATCTATCTCTACCTGAAAAATATCCACTGACGGCCTCTACAGCCTTGTGTGGCAGAATTCCACAGATTCACTATCCTCTGACTAAAGACATTTCTCCTCATCTCCTTCCTAAAAGAACGTCCTTTAATTCTGAGGCTATGACCTCGTCCTAGACTCTCCCACTGGTGGAAACATCCTCTCCACATCCACTCTATCTAAGCCTTTCCCTCATTCTTCTAAACTCCAATAAGTACAGTCCCAGTGCTGACAAACGCTCATCATAGGTTAACCTCATTCCTGAGATCATTCTTGTAAACCTCATCTGGACCCTCTCCAGAGCCAGCACATCCTTCCTCAGATATGGTGCCCAAAATTGCTCACAATATTCCAAATGTGGCCTTATCATTGCCTTATCGAAGCTCAACATTACATCCCATTACATTATTTAACAACATATGTAACAACATTACATTATTTACATCTTGTTTCCTTCACTGTCAAATTGATGTTGCTTTGTGAGAGGGATTACTTTGATTGTTGTACAATAAATCTGTTTGCTCTGCCCTGCTCTACTTCCAACTCATTGGCCCCCACACTGTTGAAAAGAGATTTTCTATTTGCTCAAAGCTTTGCTCATCACTAACTTCCTCCAATTCTGATGAGAGGTCAAACTCAACTCTCTTTCAACAGAAGGTACACAAAAATGCTGGAGAAACTCAGCGGGTGCAGCAGCATCTACGGAGCGAAGGAAATAGGCAAAGTTTCGGGCCGAAACCCTTCTTCAGACTGATAGGGGGTGGCAGGGAGAAGGAAGGAAAAAGGAGGAGGAGGAGCCCGAGGACTGAGGGATGGGAGGAGACAGCCCGAGGGCTGAGGAAGGGGAGGAGACAGCAAGGGCTAACAAAATTGGGAGAATTCAATGTTCATGCCCGCAGGATGCAGACTCCCCAAGCGGAATATGAGGTGCTGTTTCTCCAATTTCCGGTGTTGCTGCTGTTTCTCCAATTTCCGGTGTTGCTCACTCTGGCCATGGAGGAGACCCAGGACAGAGAGGTCGGATGGGGAATGGGAGGGGGAGTTGAAGTGCTGAGCCACTGGTAGGTCAGGTAGGTTCTTGCGGACCGAGCGGAGGTGTTCGGCGAAACGATCGCCCAACCTCCGTTTAGTCTCACCGATGTAGATCAGCTGACATCTAGAGCAGCGGATGCAGTAGATGAGGTTGGAGAAGATACAGGTGAACCTCTGTAGCACTTGGAACGACTGCTTGGGTCCTTGAATGGAGTCGAGGGGGGAGGTAAAGGGACAGGTGTTGCATTTCTTGCGGTTGTAACGGAAAGTGCCCGGGGAGGGGGTAGTACGGGAGGGAAGGGATGAATTGACAAGGGGGTTGCGGAGGGAGCGGTCTTTGCAGAAGGCAGACATGGGGGGAGATGGGAAGATGTGGCGAGTGGTGGGGTCACGTTGGAGGTGGCGAAACTGACGGAGGATTACTTGTTGTATGTGACGGCTGATGGGGTGAAAGGTGAGGACTAGGGGGACTCTGCCCTTGTTGCGAGTGCGGGGATGGGGAGAGAGAACAGTGTTGCGGGGTATGGAAGAGACCCTGGTGCGAGCCTCATCTATGGTGGAGGAGGGGAACCCCCGTTCCCTGAAGAATGAGGACATTTCAGATGCCCTGGTGTGGAACGCCTCATCCTGGGAGCAGATGCAGCGTAGACGGAGTTAACCAAAGGGGATAGGATGGAGTCAAGGTATGTGGAGATGAGTTCAGTGGGGCACGAACAGGCAGAGACAATGGGTCTGTTACACCTGTACTATAACCAAAATGGGGATAATTTTCTGCTCGTATGAAACCTGAACGGAAACCTCTGGAGACTTTGCGCCCCACCCAAGGTTTCCGTGCAGTTCCCAGAGGTTGCAGGTGGTTGCCGGAGATTGCAGGTAGTGGAAGCAGGTAGGGAGACTGACAAAAACCTCCGGGAACCGCACGGAAACCTTGGGTGGGGCGCAAAGTCTCCAGAGGTTTCCGTTCAGGTTTCCTAAGTGGGACAGGGGCATTAGGTTTGCAATGATAATTTTTTAGATTTTAATTGAAGTTGCAATTGCGCAGTTGTGTGTGTTTTAAATTTAGCTCTTGGGACTAAGGGAATCAAGGGATATGGGAAAAAGCTGGAACAGGGTACTGATTTTGGATGATCAGCCATGATCATGTTGAATGGCGGTGCTAACTCGAAGGGCCGAATGACCTACTGCACCCATTTTCTATGTTTCTATATGCAAGCAAACCATGTTTATCTGGATTAAAATAAAACAATCATAAATGTTGGCACAGAAGCAGGCTGGTCAATCCGTTGTACTTGACACAGTTTTACTTAATTTTAAAGTTATCCAGTCTTGTGGCATTTTTTTTTGTCAAGCTTTAATAAACCTTTTTTGTGTCTGCTGAAGATTTCCATTAACTGAGACAACACAAACAGGTATACATTTTACTTGCTTTTGTACTGAAGCTAATCCTATACTGAGGAGACCTCCAAAGAATAATGAACCTATAATATCCTGATGTAAATGCCAATTTTACAAGCACCAGCCACAGATCAAAAATTATATCGCACACAGGTTTCTGCTTTGAATTTAAATTGATTAGAAAAGGATTCAGATTTTACAAGATCTTGTTTACTCATTGCAGTAAATTAAGCTTGGTAACAAAAAAAATAAATAAGCGACTGTGATCTTTTAAAAATAATACTCACTTTATACATGTACACAATATCCTTGGTATGAGCCGCTGGCTTCTTTTCAGTCCAAAAAAGTGTTTACAGTGTGGAATTACTACTCAATAGGCTCACTGTGGAAGCAGGTCTTGCAACAATCAATATTGAAGATGCCAGACTGAAAGCATTGACCTATCTCCTCTGCAGGAAGCACAACATTAAATATTCTTCCATGAGCATCATGCAGGGTCAAATGGCAATGGACTGGTAACAATGTCACATAGAAGAAATCAAAAGGTTTTCTGTTGTACCACTAATTCATCCCGTATTTGTTTCAAGTCAGTCTTCAGAGGTATCAGTTTACAAAAACAGCCTGTCTCTGTTATCAGCTGCACCTGGCATATTAAACTACAGTGGCTAAATCAGCCACAAAAGCAGGGCTGTCTGGACGCTAATTATCTGGTAAACTCTGCCTTCTACTTAACACACAACCTCATCTAAAAATGGCAAATCTAGGAATGTTCTTACTTTGGTGATTTGCTGCATTATGCTGTAACTCATCTACTTAGAATGCATGGGGAAACCAACAAAAGTGTCACAAACAGACAGAGAAGCTTTAAATAAATGAACCTGAGATAAAGAGAACATTTGAGATTTCACAAGCATCAATTTTGGCTTCACATAGCAAAAATCGAGGCATTCACAAAGCTAAAGCTCTGATAGGGATCCTGCTAGCTGGTTTGAAAGAATTCTCAAACCACAAGGGAGATCTGACAAAATCTCAGTTCCAATACATTGTGAGAAAAAATAGATACAAATTTACCAGTGGAAACAGATATAAATCCACCGGGGAAACATTTACTTGTTAGTAGAAAGAAACCCAGCAAAAAGGATCAGTCATTCACCCCTACCACAACCTACCAACAGAAGGGAAAAGCTAGCAACTATTGAGTTATAAAATCTCAGCACGTGGGATGAAGGGAATTACCAAAAAGCAGAAATCCCATGTCACTACAAATGCATGCTACCAAAGGAATTACTGAGGAGATGCAATATAATGCATGTCAGTACATCATATCACACCCCACATAGCGACCTGGCCAAGATAATGACCAAGCTACATAAAATGGACATCATAGTGGTCACAGGAGTGGAAGGCAACCTCATCTCCATTACACAGCTACATCTCTTCACCAGATCCAGGGTCTGACCTCCCCAGAGGAGCATGGGTGAAGCTCAACAGACTTTGTACTGGAGTCGGGCGTTTCAATGCCAGCATGTGGAGATGGGGACTCTGCCAGAGCCCAGCCAGTGAATGTGGAGCAGAACAACAGACAGCCAATCATGTCATCTCTGGGTGCCCACTCTACCACCCACCAAATGGAGCTCAGGGCCTGGCAGACATTGACACAGAGACAACAACCTGGCTGCTCAACACCCAGCTTGAGATCTAATTATTCCTTTGGTTTATGTTTCATTCACAGGAAAAAGATAGATAATGGGAAAATATTTCAGTTGTCAGGATATGAATGATCTTCTTCTTCTTCTTCTTCTTCTTCTTGCGTATGGCATGCACAGCCTAAAGTTGTAGGACAACTTATTCTATTTGATCTTATTTGATTGTGCATGCTGGGTTGATTGCATTTGTCGAAACAGGGCGGACCACATGAAGGATGCGATCTTCCACCCCAAGAATGTGAATGATGCTGTGTTGTATTTATAAACAGTTTCAATCACTCCCATCAACTTGCCAACAATACAGAAAGCATATTGAGGCTTTGTGAGGGTGCAGAAGACTTTTACCAAAATGGTGCTTGAATTATTGGGTATTAGACTTTGCAGATCGAAAAACTTGAGAGTCGGTGTGCTAATCAGCTTTGTTTTGAGAAGGTCGAAAGCCTGCTGGTGTTGGGGAAACCAGGACCAGGCAATGTCTTTTTTCGTCAGTTGCCTCAGGGGTGCGCTCAACTCGCTGAGGTCGAGGATGAACTTTCCCAAATAGTTGACCATGCCCAGGAAACGCTGCAGGCTGGTCACGTCGGTCGGGGCAGGTAGCTCGGAGATAGCGTTGGTCTTCTGCGGATCAGGTTTCAGCCCGTGGGCTGTGAAGATGTGGCCAACATAGGGTACTTCAGCTACACGGAACTTGCACTTTGACGGGTTAAGTTTTAAGTTGATCTGACGAGCGCGGTCTAGAATCCGTCGGAGGTTGTGGTCGTGCTCAGCAGCATCTTTCCCATAAACCAGGATGTCATCCACGATAATGGCACACGGCAGGCCAGCAAACAGTTGCTCCATGGAGCGTTGAAACACTTCGCTAGCAGAGTTGATGCCGAATGGCATCCGCAAAAATTTGAATCTTCCGAAGGGGGTGCCAAAAGTGGTTAAGTCTAAGGAGTGTTTGTCTAGAGGTATTTGCCAGAATGAGCTCCTGGCATCAAGGACAGAGAACACCGTGGCCTGACCGACCTGGGCAGCAACATCTTCTACAGTCCTCATGGGGTAATGAGGACGTCTTATTGCCAGATTTAAGTATTTGGGGTTGATGCACACCCGTATCTCGCTCTTACCCTTCTTCATGGTGGCGACCATGGTGGAGACCCACTCGGTGGGTTCGCTGACAGCTTCAAGTACTCCCATGTCAACCATGTTCTTCAGCATGGCTTCGACCTTGCCCTTCATGGCAAATGACACCCTGTGTGGAGCACGGACCACTGGTACAACCGACGGGTCAGTTGCGATCTTGTATACAAGGGGCAGCTTACCCAGTTCATCATCGAATAGGTCAGGGTACTCGGAGAGTGGATTCAGCATCACCCGCACTTCGTGGACAGTACGGTCAAAGGACACCAGCCCGAGATCCTGACACGCCTGATTGCTCAACAGAGTCACACAGTCACAGTCAAGAATGAAAAACAACAGGTCACGCGAAGATTTCTTCAGCACACAGTGGAAGGTGGCCCTCCCCACAGGTTTTAGCTCCTCTCCCCCATAAGTACGCAATATGGAGCGATCAGCAGTTAACAGCTCATTATTCCTTATCTTCTTTAACAGGGATGTTGACATAACATTCACCTTCGCCCCCGTGTCCAGCTTAGCAGTGAAGGATTTGTTGTTGACAGTGACAAGCACAGAAGGATCGGGGAGGCGAGATTGATTATGAAGGAGAGAATAAACACTGGCATCTCCCATGGAAATACTGGGCTCAGAGTCGAGGGCAGTGTCGACAGAAGACTGGGAACCGAATTCGTTATCAACTTGTTGAAGGTTGTTTAAAACTTGTCTGGGAGCTGGAGGAATGTTCCCACGGGAGCGACAGGCAGCTGAGAAATGGTTCATCTTCTTACAGAAATTACAAGCTTTACCAAATGCTGGGCACTGCGACAGCATAGAGTGGACATAATTGCAGTTGGGGCACTTCTTGACAAGCGGGACCTGAGCGGCATAAGTCAGCCGCGGTGCAGGGCGAACGTTGTCTTGCTTGTGACGGGGCATAGCAACATCAGTCAGATTAATAGCCCGATTGTCAGATCCCCTCTGCCCATGGAGCGGGGCAACCACCTCAGCTATTCGGCATGCATGCATAGCCTCAGTCAGGGTGAGATCCGGTCTTCGCAGCAGCTCCGCTCGTAGCTTCTGATCAAGCATGCCGGTTACCAAAATATCTCTGGTGAGGTGATCACGCATGTTCTCGAAACGGCACCGCTGAGCAAGGTAGCGCAGTTCAGCGATAAAACATTCAACAGGTTCATCAGGCTGCTGTTTCCTTGTAAAGAATCTAGCCCGCTCCAATATACGGTTGGAGGGCAAGTCACAAATCTCCGCAAACTTGCGTAAGAGACATACCGGGTCGTTGGCAGATTCCGCCGGCTCGACGACCTGGTCGTTGTCATCCAGGACCGCTGGATTGTAAGTGAAAGCCTGAGCATGCTTCATAGCATCGGGACCGGCAAGGTTCAGCAGGAGTGAGGCTTTGATCGCATCAGGGTCTTTTCGGTGCACGATGTTGATGAAGTGGTTGTAGTCCATCACGAAAGTAGCCCATCGCTCCGCAATGTCAGCGTCAAAGACAAGGGGAGAGGGCTTGTGGCATGAGAATGCCATGGTAAATAGGGAATTAAACACTAGTAAAACTAGGAGCAAATAAAACCCGATAAACAGGAGGCGCGCGTTTAACTTACTGACACCACGTAAAGGAGTTAAGTCTGACACACTGTAACTTTACTGAGTCTTTAATAAAGGCACATGTCAAACACGTCCCAGTACTGACTGCATCTAGTCTTCAGGCGTACTGGAACCAAGGGGAAGATATCACAGTTATACTGAGAAGACTGGGCGTGGTTAGTGGTATTGAGGTAGCTACATTATAGGTTGCATGCATAAACCATCTACAAGGAGGACAAATTTGGAATGGAATGGAATACTTTATTGTCACATGTGAAATCCTTTGCTTGCAAACCCAATGTATACACATAGCAGCCATCTGCGGTGCTGACAAAGTTACAAAGCATGCCGGCTCCTCTTGTAACGTCAGAAGCTGAGGCAGACCTGTTAGAAGGTTAAAGAATTATGAGAGGCATATTATCACAATCAATAATACCCAACAGAATCTCATATTTTGCTTGGGTGTCTTACACCCCAGCAGTATGCACATTGATTTCTCTAACTTGCTTTCCCTCTCTCTCCATCCCTTCCCAGTTCCCATATCAGTCTTACTGTCTCTGACTACATTTTATCTCTGTACCGCCCACTCCCCTGACATCAGTCTGAAGAAGGGCCTGGATCCAAAACGTCACCCTTTATCTTGTCTCCAGAGATGCTGCCTGTCCTGCTGAGTTACTCCAGCATTTTGTGTCTACCTTCGATTTAAACCAGCATCTGCAGTTCTTTCCAAACAGTCAGAACCTTTTTTTTCCCAGGGTGGAAATGTCAAACAATGGAGTGCATAGCTTTCAAATGAGAGTGGCAATGTTAAAAAGATGTGTAGGGAAAGCTTTTTATACAGAGAGTGTGGTGGGTGCCTGGAACACTGCCAGGGCTGGTGCTGGAGGAGGATACAATAGAAACATTTAAGAGATTTATGTAGGCTCGTGGATATGCAAGAAATTGATAGATATGGACTATGTGTAGGTCCAACTGATCCATGCTGACCAGATATCCCACCTATGTTGGTCCAATTTGCCTATGTTTGGCCCATATCCCTCAAAACCAGAAGCAGATTAGTTGAATATAGACACAAAATGCTGGAGTAACTGACCGGGACAGGCAACATCTCTAGATAGAAGGAATGGGTGACATTTCGGGTCGAGACCCTTCTTCAAAATCTTTTTTTAGATCCTTCCGACACAGCAGATGTTGAATTTGACATCATATTCGGCACAAACATTGTGGGCCAAGGAGCTTTTTCCTATCCTATACTTTCAACTGCCGCCGGAGATCGCCAGGCCACCGTGGTCTAGCGGGCCAGCTCCCCCGACAGGAAGTGCCCGGAGGCGGCGCAGGGACCGCAAACAAAGACGTGGGAAGCGGGGAGGGTATCGAGCTAGGCTGAAATTAAATCCTCACCAGCCAGCTCTGCCCAGCATTTTCCTCGCGAATGTCCGGTCCCTGGTGAGTAAAATCGACGAACTAAGGCTGCGGATCACCACACACAGAAGGATCGCCGACTGCAACGCCATGGTCCTCACCGAAACATGGCTCAACTACAACATCCCAGACAACGCCATCGAGCTGGAGGGGCGCACTATCTTCAGGGCCGACAGATCAGTGGAGGACTCCGGTAAGACCAAGGGCGGCGGACTGTGCATTTATGTGAATAACACATGGTGTACGGACGTTGTTAGGATTGGTAGTCACTGCTCTGCTGACCTGGAATACCTGATGTTAAAGTGCAGGCCGTTCTATTTGCCCAGAGAATTCACATCGACTGTTATCACTGCAGTCTATGTACCCCCGGACGCTAATGCCAGGCTAGCAATGGAAGAGCTGCAAGCTGCTATCAGCAAACATCTATCTGCTCACCCAGAGGGGGCATTTATTGTTGCGGGTGATTTGAACCACTCCAACCTTAAAACTGTACTCCCCAGGTTCCATCAGCATGTTTCCTGCCCAACCAGAGGAAACAATATTCTGGACTTAGTTTATACTAATATTACTGAAGCCTACAAAGCCCTCCCCCTCCCCCACCTTGGTCAGTCTGACCACCTCTCTCTGTTCCTGCTCCCCAAATACACACATCTGATCAGATGTGTGAAACCTACCATGAGGACAGTGAAGGTTTGGCCTGAGGGGGCTGTCTCTGTTCTACAGCAGCAGTTTCAGCAGACAGACTGGAGTCTGTTTGCTACTCAGTCCACCTTCAATTCACAAGTGGACATCAACTCATACACCTCAACAGTTATGGACTATATAAAATTCTGCACCGATAATGTCACTACCCACAAAGAGATAAAGACCTTCCCTAACCAGAAGCCGTGGATGAGCAGGGAGGTCAGACTCCTACTGAAGGCTCGCGATGCCGCTTTCAGATCTGGCAACGCTGAGGGATACAGCTCATCCAGGGCCAATCTGAAAAAGGGAATTAGGAATGCCAAACTCAATCACAAACGGCGGATTGAGGAGCACTTCCAAAACAACTCTGACCCCAGGCGCATGTGGCAAGGAATCAAATCCCTTGCCGATTACCATAAAGTTAACACCCCTCCCCCAGACAACGCCACCCTTCCTAACGAGCTAAACCATTTCTATGCTCGCTTTGACCGGGACAACAAAACCCCAGCCATCAAAGTTGCTCCACCTCCAAATGAACAACCCCTCAGTCTCTCCACCTCTGCTGTACAAGATGCACTGAGCAAGGTGAATGAGCGCAAAGCTGCCGGCCCCAATGGCATCCCTGGCCGGGTGCTTAGGGCATGTGCTGGACAACTATCCCCAGTCTTCATCGACATTTTCAATCTCTCACTGGCCCAGGGTGTTGTCCCCACTTGCCTCAAGACATCAACCATCGTGCCAGTGCCCAAACAGTCAGCCACAGGGAGTCTCAACGATTTCTGCCCAGTGGCACTCACCCCTGTCATTGCTAAGTGCTTAGAGCGGCTGATCTTGGCTCACCTCAAAGCCAGCCTCCCCCCCACACTGGACCCCCATCAGTTTGCCTACCGGGCCAACAGGTCTACAGAGGACGCCATATCGGCGGCCCTACACTCTGCCCTGACCCACCTGGACAACAACAACTCCTACATCAGGTTGCTGTTCATTGATTTCAGCTCTGCCTTTAACACTGTCATCCCCGCCAGCTTGATCACCAAACTCAGTGGACTTGGCATCTCCACCTCCCTCTGCAACTGGACACTGGATTTCCTCACCAACAGACCACAGTCTGTCAGGGTCAACAACCTCACCTCCTCCACTATAACACTGCGTGCCACAGGGCTGTGTGCTCAGCCCTCTCCTCTACTCTCTCTTCACCCACGACTGCATCCCTAAGTACGGATCCAACGCCATCATTAAGTTTGCTGACGACACCACGGTGGTAGGACTGATCAGTGACAACGATGAGTCAGCCTACAGAGAGGAGGTCCAGCACCTGACAACCTGGTGTGCCAACAATAACCTCGTCCTCAACTCCAAGAAGACGAAGGCAATTATTGTCAACTTCAGGAAGGTCAGAGGAGGCAGTCATACCCCCATCCATATAAACGGGACTGAGGTGGAGCGCGTCTCCAGCTACAAATTCCCCGGGGTACATATCTCGGAGGATTTGTCCTGGTCCCTCAACACCTCCAAGCTGATCAAAAAGGCACAGCAGCGCCTTTACTTCCTGAGGAGGCTCAAGAAAGCCCACCTGTCCCCCCAGATCCTGACCAACTTCTACCGCTGTACCATCGAGAGCATCCTGACCACCTGCTTCACGGTATGGTACAGCAGCTGCACTGTTGCGGACAGGAAGGCACTACAACGGGTGGTGAAAACCGCGCAGCACATCATCGGTGCCCCGCTCCCTGCCATGGATGCCTTCCACCGAAAACGGTGTCTGAGACGGGCTGGGAAGATCATTAAAGACCCCTCCCACCCCAACCATGGACTGTTTGCCCTCCTCCCATCAGGGAGGCGGTACAGGAGCCTCAGGTCCCGTACCAGTAGGATGAGGAACAGCTTCTACAATTATACCATCACATTGCTGAACTCGGAGTCCCGCCGATAGATTTCTCCGGTCCCTCCGTCCCCATTGTTTAATTTTTCTGTATTTTTGATTTTTCTTTATCTTCTTTTTTTTTTTTTTTTTTTTTTTTTTAATTTCTATATGCACTACTACTACGGACTGACGCAAAACTGCATTTCGTTGTACCCATACTTAGTATTTGTGCAATGACATTAAAGTTGAATTGAATTGAATTGAATGTTCTGCAATCTGCAAATTAATTATCAAACTTGGCATTTCCTCATGTCTTTAAGCTGGCACTGCACAGTTTATAGCACTGTGCACAGTTGTGTCTAGGCGAATGATCCATTGTATATGGCAGTCAGTGGAAGGAGAGGACAAGGGGAACCCCATTCTACTGGATGGGTGGAGAAGAGATGGGGGAGGAAAGAAGTACAGGAACTGGAACGGATAGAGCTGAAAGCAGTGTCAGCTATGATGGAAAGGAAAATATGGGAAAAAAAGAAGATTTTCCAATGGAATACATTTCAAATCTCTGTCAGAAAAACCAAGAGAGATACAATAATGTGCAACACTACAGATAACTTTCAATAAAACAAGTGCTCCACAATTTCTGCACGTTCATGCATCATGCTGTCACAAAAGTGCAAGAGGAAAGAAACAATCCTCTGAATCACTGGAGCAAAGATGAAAGTTGAAGTCACTTTCCCAAACCCAACAGTGTGCAATGCTTCATACAGCATTGCCAATGTGTCTGTTCCAAGATGGTCACCTACCTGTAAGTGCTTTCCTATCTTGACTAAGAAATAATGAATTCTTTAAGAATGACCGAAAATAGGGAGAAAAGGGAACTTTCAGATGAAATGCAGTAAATGGAACAAGGTGACAGATTTTTATGGGAAGCTCTAGTGGTTATTTTATGAGTTGCTCAGTTTGTTTTCAAACCGGTTAAATTGTCAGATATCATTTTCTTTAGAACTGACATTTACCTTTTCGATGGTTTTCAAGTTTCACATTGTTACAGTATGTTTTTGACAACACTGGAAATGAAAAAGTAACATCGTTTAAAGTAATATTTAAGCTTGAGCTGTCTGAATCTTCGGCAAATATTGCATTTAATGCCGAAAATAAATTTAAAAACAAGTATGTTATAAGTTAGAGTCAATCTGAAGGGGTGGAGAAAACAAAGGAAATGTATCTGCAACTTCAAACGGGCTTGTTTTCAAAATATTCCAAGTGCTGGTGAAGGATCATCAGCCTGAATCATAATTCTGCCTCTGCTTCCACAGATTCTAAATGACGATTATTTTAAGCATTTCCTGTTTTTATTTTAGGATTACAATATATGCATTTCATTGCTGTTCAGTTACTACTTTATATGCAGGTCATCAATCGTAACAGAACATGTTCTGCATCTAAATTGAATGAGGATTATTCATCTTGTCCTCTCATGTAGCTTTAGCCATTCCACTCGTCTTGGGATTTCACAGAAATTCTGAGGCACTTGTTTCATTGAAAGTTATCTGTTGTGTTACACATCATTGTATCACTCCAGATTTTTTTGCCTGATGGTTGGAATGTAATCTTGTGGCCATTATAGTTTATGTATTGCTTGTGACAGCTTCAGGATGCCGACTCACCTTGAATCATGGGTCTGGATATACTCAGAATTTAACCCATCTTTCATAATCCTCACCTTCTCGCCTTCCAATTTTCTTTATTTTTATTTGTGACCAGTTAATGGGAGTGAAGAAGCCTGTTGACTTTGATCATCTAAATAATACCGAAGGCAAGTGCTCTAAATTGAACTGTGTTCTATTCAGTTCTGACTCAATGTCGCAATCTGATGCAATGTAAAAGAAAAACAAGGTAGCATACCTTAATGACTACCATCCAGCGGGTCTGATATCCACCATCAAGAAGTGATTCAAAAGACTATTCATGGCACTCATTATCCTCAGCCTCCCAGACATCCTCGATCTATTGCAGTTTGCCTACCATCGTATTAGGTCCAGGGCAGACATATAGAAACATAGAAATATAGAAAATAGGTGCAGGAGTAGGCCATTCGTCCCTTCGAGCCTGCACCGCCATTCAATATGATAATGGCAGATCCTCCAACTCAGTATCCTGTACCTGCCTTCTCTCCATACCCCCTGATCCCTTTAGCCACAAGGGCCACATCTAACTCCCTCTTAAATATACCCAATGAACTGGCCTCAACTACCTTCTGTGGCAGAGAATTCCAGAGATTCACCACTCTCTGTGTGAAAAATGTTTTCCTCATCTCGGTCCTAAAAGATTTCCCCCTTATCCTTAAACTGTGACCCCTTGTTCTGGACTTCCCCAACATCGGGAACAATCTTCCTGCATCTAGCCTGTCCAACCCCTTAAGAATTTTGTAAGTTTCTATAAGATCCCCCCTCAATCTTCTAAATTCTAGCGAGTACAAGCCGAGTCTATCCAGTCTTTCTTCATATGAAAGTCATGACATCCCAGGAATCAGTCTGGTGAACCTTCTCTGTACTCCCTCTATGGCAAGAATGTCTTTCCTCAGATTAGGAGACCAAAACTGTACGCAATACTCCTGGTGTGGTCTCACCAAGACCATGTACAACTGCAGTAGAACCTCCCTGCTCCTATATTCAAATCCTTTAGCTATGAATGCTAACATACCATTCGCTTTCTTCACTGCCTGCTGCACCTGCATGCCTACTTTTAATGACTGGTGGACCATGACACCCAGGTCTCATTGCATCTCCCCTTTTCCTAATCGGCCACCATTCAGATAATAGTCTACTTTCCTGTTTTTGCCACCAAAGTGGATAACCTCACATTGATCCACATTATACTGCATCTGCCATGCATTTGCGCACTCACCCAGCCTATCCAAGTCATCTTGCAGCCTCCTAGCATCCTCCTCACAGCTAACACTGCCCCCCAGCTTCGTGTCATCCGCAAACTTGGAGATGTTGCATTCAATTCCCTCATCCAAATCATTAATATATATTGTAAATAGCTGGGGTCCCAGCACTGAGCCTTGCGGTACCCCACTAGTCGCTGCCTGCCATTGTGAAAAGGACCCGTTTACTCCTACTCTTTGCTTCCTGTCTGACAGCCAGTTCTCTATCCACATCAATACTGAACCCCCAATACTGTGTTGTATACTAAGTTTGTAAACTAATCTCTTATGTGGGACCTTGTCGAAAGCCTTCTGAAAGTCTAGATATAACACATCCACTGGCTCTCCCTTATCCACTCTACTAGTTACATCCTCGAAAAATTCTATAAGATTCGTCAGACATGATTTACCTTTCATAAATCCATGCTGACTTTGTCCAATGATTTCACCACTTTCCAAATGTGCTGCTATCCCATCTTTAATAACTGATTCTAGCAGTTTCCCCACTACCGATGTTAGACTAACTGGTCTGTAATTCCCTGTTTTATCTCTCCCTCCCTTTTTAAAAAGTGGGGTTACATTAACTACCCTCCAATCCTCAGGAACTACTCCAGAATCTAAAGAGTTTTGAAAAATTATCACTAATGCATCCACTATTTCTGGGGCTACTTCCTTAAGTACTCTGGGATGCAACCTATCTGGCCCTGGCGATTTATCGGCCTTTAATCCATTCAATTTACCTAACACCACTTCCCGGCTAACCTGGATTTCACTCAGTTCCTACATCTCATTTGACCCCCGGTCCCCTGCCATTTCCGGCAGATTATTTATGTCTTCCTTAGTGAAGACAGAACCAAAGTAGTTATTCAATTGGTCTGCCATGTTCTTGTTCCCCATGATCAATTCTCCTGTTTCTGACTGCAAGGGACCTACATTTGTTTTAACTAATCTTTTTCTCTTCACATATCTATAAAAACTTTTGCAGTCAGTTTTTATGTTTCCTGCCAGTTTTCTTTCATAATCTATTTTCCCTTTCCTAATTAAGCCCTTTGTCCTCCTCTGCTTGAATTTCTCCCAGTCCTCTGGTAGGCTGCTTTTTCTGGCTAATTTGTACGCTTCATCTTTTGTTTTGATACTATCCCTGATTTCCCTTGTTATCCACGGATGCACTACCTTCCCTGGTTTATTTTTTTGCCAAACTGGGATGAACAATTGTTGTAGTTCATCCATGCAGTCTTTAAATGCCTTCCATTGCATATCCACCGTCAACCCTTTAAGAATCAATTGCCAGTCTATCTTGGCCAATTCACTTCTCATACCCTCAAAGTTACCTTTCTTTAAGTTCAGGACCCTTGTTTCTGAATTAATAATGTCACTCTCCATCTTAATGAAGAACTCAACCATATTATGGTCACTCTTGCCCAAGGGGCCACGCACAACAAGACTGCTAACTAACCCTTCCTCATTACTCAATACCCAGTCTAGAATAGCCTGCTCTCTCGTTGGTTCCTCTACATGGTGGTTTAGAAAACTATCCTGCATACATTCCAAGAAATCCACTTCCTCAGCACCCTTGCCAATTTGATTCACCCAATCTATATGTAGATTGAAGTCACCCATTATAACTGTTTTACCTTTGTTGCACGCATTTCTAATTTCCTGTTTGATGCCTTCCCCAACTCCACTACTACTGTTAGATGCCCTGTACACAACTCCCACTAGTGTTTTCTGCCCCTTAGTGTTTCGCAGCTCTACCCATATCGATTCCACATCCTCCAAGCTAATGTCCTTCCTTTCTATTGCGTTAATCTCCTCTCTAACCAGCAATGCTACCCCACCTCCTTTTCCTTTCTGTCTATCCCTCCTGAATATTGAATATCCCTGGATGTTCAGCTCCCAGCCTTGGTCATCCTGGAGCCATGTCTCCGTGATCCCAACTATATCATAGTCATTAATAGCTATCTGCACATTCAACTCCTCCACCATCTCTATGGCCCTACACTCATCACGGGAACCTCTAGATAACATGGACACTTATGTCAGATTCCAATTTATCAACTGTAGCTCAGCCTTCAACACCATAATCCCAACCAAACATACCTACAAATGCCTGGACATTAGCTGTCAGCAACCTCTCTTCCAATGGATGCTCAACTTCCTGACCCATTGGGCCACAATCAGTGAGAATAGGCAGCTAAGGAACCTTCATGAAAGTTCTCAACACCGCTGTCCCCACAAGGATAGATTCTCAGCCACTTACTATTCTCCCTCCACACACACGACTGTGTGGTTAAATGCTGCTTTCACTCCATTTACATGTTTGCAGATGACACCATTATAGTGGGCCAGATCTTGTACAATGACGAGATAGAGTCAGGAGCTTAGCAACATTGTGTTAAGACAACAATAACCTCTACATCAAAGTCAGAAAGCAATGGAGCTTGTTATTAACTTCAGGAGATAAGATGGTGAACATGTCCCAGTCAGCTTTAATGGTGCCAAAGTGCAGATGTTTGAAAGCTTCAAGTTCCAAGACATAAATATCACCAAAAATGTATCCTCAACAAATGATATTGAAGCAACAGCCAAGAAAACACACCAATCCCTCTACTTCCTCAGAAGACTGAGAGACTGACATTTCTCCCAATGACACTTATCAAATTCTACAGGTGCACTGTAGAAAGCATGTTATCGGATGCATCACAGCTTGGTTTGGCAACAGCTCTGCCCAAGACTGCAGGAAATTGCAGAGAGGTATGGATGTAGTCCTGTCCATCACACAGACCTACCTCCTTCCCCAACAACCATACCTCCCCATTGACTGCATCTACACTTTCTGCTGCATCAGGAAATCAGCCAATCCAAGTAAGGACATTTTTCACCCTTGTAATTCCCTCTTCTTCCCTTTCCCGACTGGCAGAACCTGCAAAAGCATGAAAACATGCACCACCAGATTCAGGAACCACGTTTTCCAAGCTGTTATCAGAATACTGAACAATCCTCCTAAATGCTGGGGTAGAGTGACAATTTGCCAAACTACCTCATTGAGGAACTGTCTCTTTTCTTTATCTGAATTCTCTCTGCAACTATAATGCTCTAACACATATTCTACACTTTATCTTTTTTTCTCTCTGTCCAACTTGTGTACAGCTTGATTCTACTCATATATAGTATGATGTGACTGGATATGCACAATCAAAGTTTTTCACTGTATCTTGGTACACATGACAATAATAAATGAATAACAATACCAATATTATTTAGATTACAATTTATGCAATGGTAAATAAAAGAACAAAAATATCTATAAGAGACAGCAAAGTTGAAGTATTAAATTAAAGGAAATTGTACAAATGGCCTGTAAAATGTGGACTGCAGGCAGGCAAGAGAAGTTGACTGCTGAGGGAGCTGAAAAGAAGAACTAGGTGGATGGGTTAGACAATCTGCAGATTGTTTATCCGCAGTATAAAGCGGATGGCCGTCACCAGGATGCAAAAGGTACAAAAGAAATGTAGCTAAAGGGAAAGAAGAATAACAAGTTAGCAAAGTTTTAAAATGAGATAGGGATTGAACAACTGATTCCATCATCCCACTGCAACTGAATGATTAAACTCTGCATTCTCTGTATTATGCCACTAAAATTGAAAATTACAGTTCTATGCTCAGATTTGAATTGTAAATTCCATTGGTGTGCCATCTATAGGCATCAAAGGGAATAAATGTAGGTAAAGAATAATAAATTCCCTTCAGTCATTTGACTTTGAGAATCTCAATTGGGAGTTTGTTGTTTCTATTTTAATAATACATTTTTGGAGGTATCACATTTCAAACTTTGTATGAAAGGTGTGGGAGCATTGAACACTATCACCAGGGAGTAATATTGCTATGTTCTAGCAATTTCTGAATCACAAATTCTTTACTTATACAGCAGCACAGGCTGCCATTTTAACCGTGGCTGCATTTCACAACTACCAGCTCTTATACAAATGAATGGGGTATGTGTCTAATTTTACAATTGCTCATTGATCAAGATAAAAGTTCCTATATTTTGAGATATTTAATATGATTTCAATTATTTTATATTGGATAATTCTACAGAATATCTTAAACTTCACAACCGGGTGAATTTCACAGAAACCCAGTATTTTTTAGTGTTATTTCTGCTGTTGAAAAGCCGTCATGAGAACCTCAACTGTAGTAAGTTTTGACAATATGATACATGGCAGAGTCAACTTTAATTATACAAATTATTTCACAAGCTCAAGTAATTTCGGCACAACCTTTAAAATAAGCCTTATTTGGTGCTCAATGGGTAATTCACAAACATATCTGTGCATTGAAGCAATTAATTATAGTATTTCTGCACTATTCATGGAACGCTGTTATCAATCAGGAGGGTATGTGTCAAAAAAGACAGCTTGAAAAGATGCTTTAAGGAGTAAACGCAGAGAGGTTACAATCTGAAACAGTGCTATTTCAAGAACAATTTCTGCACTCTAAGCAAGCATCCACTTGCTGTTGTTAACTGTTCACAGTAGGTTGTGTGATGTGCTCTTTTAGAAGGATAGGAGCATTGTACCATGTAATGACAATAAATTACAGGCTTCCCAAGGTGCAGCTGTACTTAACCTATACTGCCTGTTTAAAGCTACTAAGTTGAGCTGGAGTAAGAAAACACATTATAACATCAGTTTGAGTCTAGTCTACCAATTCTGATGTCAGGATTGAGGCACAATTGGTGTGTACTGGGAAACTTTATTTTGCGTGCTATCCAGGCAAATCATACCGTACATGACTACAATAGATAGCGTAAAAGTGTAGATAAAAACAGAATGTGGTATAGTGTTACAGCTGCAGAGAAAGTGCAGATTAAAAAGTGCAAATGCCACAACTTGGTAGGTTGGAAGATCAAAAATTCATCTTAGAATATGAGAGGTTCAAGAGTCTGATAACAGCAGTAACTAAGCTATTCTTGAGTCTGATAGTACCTGCTTTCAAATGTTTGTATTTTTTTCCTGAAGGGAGAGGGGAGAAGTGACTATGTTGGGCTGGGATGGGTTCTTGATTATGTTGGCTAGTTACTTGAGGCAACAGCAATAAGTGAGTTTGGTATTCCGACTGCGCATGCCCAGGTCAAAAGTCACTTTACATAAACATTGCTGGAAAGCAGTGGAGCTGTGTACATATACACCTTCATTTCTTATGTTTTTTCCAGCTTTGATTCTTCTAGGTAAGAAAATACTGCTTTCAAACTAGGAATTAGTTGTATTTATTGTTCCTTTGTTAAAAGCTAAGATTATTTTGTTGTTTTTATTGCTTTATGCTTTGGTGAGTGAGCGAGATCATGCTCGTCCATGGTCGGGGTCAGGCCCGGGTGTCTGCAATCTGGGGGCTGTTGAGTTTCTGCTGGCCGTCCCCGTCCCCTCCTGGGTGTCCCATCCCTGTCCGGGGACGGCTGGAGGTGGCCGGAGGTGTCAGGCTGGGCTTTCGTCGGCGCCGAGAGGGTTAGACAGCTGCCGCTGGTGGTCACCGGCCCATCGGGGAAGGGGTTCCTTGGGAGTTGGAGAGGGGTTGGGCTGGAGTTGTGCTGGCTGTGGGCCTGGGGGCCACTGGTGTCGTTGGCCTGGGGCTGTCGGTTGGTCTGGCGGAGTTGTGCTGGGGTTGGCGGTTCATCTCTGCTCTGGCTGTGGGCCTGGGGCCGCTGGTCTCGTCGGTCCAGGGCTGTCGGTTGGCCCAGCGGGCAGGCGGAGTTGAGCTGGGGTTGCCGCTTTTTCTCCACGCAGGCTGTAGGCCTGGGGCCGCTAGTGTCATCAGTATGGGGTCGCCCTGGGCGGAGATGAGATACACGGGTGGGCGGTCAAGTGGCGGTTCGGCAGCGCTTGCGGTGCCGGGGATCCAGGTTCGATCCTGGCTGCGGACGAGGAGCAGGTTTGTGTGCGCGCTCTCCCCTATCTTTATGGTGAATGACCTTTGACAAATCCCATGATTCCTTGGTTTTTCAGAACACCGAACTCGCTTATTGTAGATGGAATCAATGGAGGGGAGACTGGTCTGGATGATGGACTGGTCAGCATTGATAGGTCTCACCAATTTATTGCTGTCTTGGCCAGCGGAATTGCCTAACCAACCTGTAATGCATCTGGATAGGATGCTTTCTTTGGTGTAAATGTAAACGTTGGTAACAGTCATTGAGTTCATGCCAACATTCCTCAAACTTCCTGACAAGTAGAGGCATCTGTGTGCATTCTTGACTGTCATGCCACATGGACAGGGGACTTAGGTTTAAGGTGAGGAGCGAAAGATTTAAGAGGGGCAATTTTTTTGTAACACAAAGGGTGGTAGGTATATGGAATGAGCTGCGGAAGAAGATAATTGCGGCAGGTAATAGCACAACAATTAAAAAACATTTGGACAGGTACATGAATAGGAAAGATTTAGCACAATGTGGGCCAAACACAGGCATGCAGTGTAGATGCGGCATGTTGGTCGGCATGGGCAAATTGGGTGTAAGGGCCTGTATCCACGCTGAATTACTTTGTGACGCTACCACTCTGTGTCAATTGGGTAGGATCGGAACAAATTGTTGCCAATTTTTACATCCCAGTGCTTGAAACACTCGATTCTGAGCACTTCAGTCCTACTGATATAAATAGGAACATGTACTTCACCTCCCTTCCTCAAGTCAATGACTAGCTCCTTGGTTTTTCTGACATTGATAAAGAGGTTGTTGTCCTGACACCATGCTACTAGGCTCTGTGTCTCATGCCCATATCTGCCTTATCATTGTTTTCAATCTGCCCCAACACTGTAGTGTCAATATCAATTATAGATGTAGTTGAAGCAGAATTTGGTCACATAATCGTGAGTGTATAAGGAACATAGATGGGTTGAGTATACAGCTGTATTGGGCACAGGTTTGAGGTTTATCGTGGAGGAGGTGTTGTCACCTATCCTTACTGATTGTGGTCTGCAGGTCAGGAAGTTGACGATTCGGTTGCAAAGGGAGCCGCTGAATTTTAGGTCTCAGAGTCTGGTGGTGAGTTTAGTTGGAATTATGGTGTTGAAAGTGGAGCTAGAGTTAATAAACAGGAATCTGACATTAGTGGCCTGGTTATATACATGTTCCAAGGATGAGTGTAAGGCCAGAGAAATGGCTACTGCAAGTTCACTCTCAAGAAGGTCGATCTGACATCTGAGTGTGGACTCAGCTGCACCCTAGGCAGTCAGGATTGAAAATATAATTTCACTGTCCCCCCTGTTCAAGAGGAGCATAGAATGCATTGAAGGTAGACACAAAATGTTGGAGTAACTCAAATGGGTGATGTTTCGGGTCTCGACCTGAACGTCACTCATTCCTTCTCTCCAGAGATGCTGCCTGTCCTGCTGAGTTACTCCAGTATTTTGTGTCTACCTTCGATTTAAACCAGCATCTGCAGTTCTTTCCTGAACATCACATGCATTGTTCACTGGGGAGGAATTGTTGTTGCCAGTGATTCTACCCACCGACATTTTGGAGCAATTGTTTCCTTGTAGACAGACAGTCGCAGGATAATAAATTGTTTGACATTTTTATTAATTTCTTTTCTGCATCCACATCTAATCCAATTTGCAGACAGATCAATACACTGGAGCAATTGAAAAGGGCAGGAAAAGATTAACAAGCTCATTAGGTCTACTTCGTCTAGTCTGAGCAATCATGCATACCAACAACTTCACAGTTGTGCAGTTTTATAAGAATGGCAGGGAGAAAAACTGGAACTAATTCTGTAAATTTTCTCTGGTAAAACATCTCTCATCTCCAGTAAAGCAATTAAGCAGAGTTTCAAGAAATATTACAAAACCCTTCACAAGCTGGAATATTTGCCAGGAAAATTGTTGGAATATTTTACCAGTTTGTTTGTGTATTTATCAGAGTTTTCTACTGCCGGAGTTACACTAACAACTGTGAATCTCATGGGGAATATGTGGGCACGTCTACTTGCTTGGAAAAATAGTGTATTAATATCCACCACCTACGCATTCAATCTGTCCACATGTTGTAAAAAGCAATGCTACTTGAAATCTAGTCTAAATCTTTGTCTATATTTTTCAAATAAGTATGGCATCGAATTTAATTTCATTTAGAAATACAGCATGGAAATAGCCTTTCTTCCCACCAAATCCATGCCAAACATGATCACCTCTACACTAGTTCCAAGTTATCCCACTTGATGGGAGGAAATCGGAGTATCCATCAACACTGACACCAATTCTGCCTTTCCTCCCCTCCCTAATCATGGTCAGTTGTGCATAGAGCATTTACCATGCTCTGGAAATTCCCTCTGTTGTTGATAGTTAGACCAGAGGGTGGGATATCAGTGGAAGGGGATGGATGGAAGGGCAAAGGGGGGGGTAGTGCCCGATAGTGGGGAAAAATGGCTGCACATCCAAGTGGGGCACAGGATAAAGGAGGAAGAATGGGGAAAGGGTAGAGGTGGGAGTGGGTTAGTTAGTTGCCTAAAATTAGAGAATTTAATGATCATACAGTTGGTTGTAAGCCACCCAAGCGGAATAAGAGGCACAGTTCTCCAGTTTGCATGTGGCCTCGCTATGGCAATGGAGGAAGCCCAGTACAAAAAGGTCAGAATGGGAAAGGGGGTTAAAATGTTTAGCAACAGGGCGATCCAGCAGGACTTGGAGGACTGAACGGTCGCCTAATTTACACTTGGTTTCACTGATCTAAATGAGGCCACATTAGGAGCATCGAATGAGGTAGATGAGGTTAGATGATCAGACTTGAAACAAGAATAGTTTAAAAAACTGAGATAAGAATTGATTCTTGGAAATTCCTGTAATTATTTGATAGCAATATTTAAACTCAGTTGACAAGGGTTACCACTTGAGTTGGAGTAGAGTTGCCAAGATTCCCTCATTGTACACTACTTCCCAAGTGAAGGAATGCTATCCTTTCTGCACGACATTCAGGCAGGATGCCAATTTTACCATAAAACCATCTCTGGGGTGGGGCTTGTGGATGAGCAGGGGGCTGGCTGCCACCATGAATCACTGCAATCCATTAAGAAGAGCAGTTGATGACATCTTCACCTACTTTACCCTGAAACCCTCTACAGGATAGATTGCAGTGCAGGAGAATGAAGCTGAAGATCTGTAACAAGAACTCAACCCTCTTTGTGTCTGAACTCTGAATCACACAAGAGATTAGTATGCAAAATTAGAGCACATGGTATTGGGGGGTAGGGTATTGACGTGGATAGAGAACTGGTTGGCAGACAGGAAGCAAAGAGTAGGAATTAATGGGTCCTTTTCAAAATAGCAGGCAGTGACTAGTGGGGTGCTGCAAGACTCGTGCTGGGACCCCAGTATTTACAATATATATTAACGACTTAGATGAAAGAAAGAAATGTAATATCTCCAGGTTTGCAGAAGACACAAAGCTGAGTGACAGTGTGAGCTGGGAGGAGGATGCTATGAGGCTGCAGGGTGACGTGGATAGGTTGGGTGAGTGGGCAGTTGCATGGCAGATGCAGTATAATGTGGATAAATGGGAGGTTATCCACTCTGTTGGTAAGAACAGGAAGGCAGATTATTATCTGAATGGTGTCAGATTAGGAATGGGGGAGGTGCAATGAGACATGGGTGTGCTTGTACATCAGTCACTGAAAGTAAATTTGATGCTGAGAAGGCATTTGACAGAATAGTATGGGAATACTTATTCAATACACTTGAAAATGTTAAGATTGGTCCAAAATGTATCTCTTGAATCTAGTTTATATGTCATATACTTCAGGCTTCTGTACTTATCAATAATCAGAGATCCCCTTTCTTTAGGCTATTTCGAGGTACTAGACATTGCTGTTCTTTAAGCCCTTTATTGTTTGATATTGCTTTGGAACCTTTGACCACTGCTCTTAGGGAATCCCCCAATATGTTTGGTGTTGTCCATGGGAATAAGACATATAAGCTATCTCTATATGCAGATGATCTGTTTTTATATATTTCTAATCCAGAGAAATCTATTCCGGCAATAATAGCTTTACTTAACCAATTTAGTAGTTTTTCTGGTTATCTTAGTAAGAGTGAGCTTTTTCCACTAAACAATCAAATTTCGAATTATGGACAGTTTCCATTTAGATTGACTACTGACTGTATTACTTATTTAGGTATTAAGATTACCAAGAAACACAAGGACCTATTTAAAGCCAATTTTACGCCTTTAATTGACCATGTCAGACAACAGTTTACGATATGGTCACCATTGTCCTTATCCCTAATCGGCCGAATCAGTGCTATTAAAATGTTTATTCTACCTAAATTTTTATATTTATTTCAGATGATACCTATTTTTACTTCTAAATCTTTTTTTGATATTATTGATTCAAACATTTCTTCATATATATGGCAGAATAAAAATCCCAGACTAAGTAAAAAATACTTACAGAAATTTAAAAAAGGATGGTGGTTTGGCACTGCCGAACCTTAGATTTTATTATTGGGCAATTAATGCTCGTTATTTAACGTTTTGGACAAAAGATTTAGAAGATACCCAATGTCCAGGATGGATAAATCTTGAATGTGATTCTATGCAAGGGTTATCATTGGCTTCTCTCCTAGGGGCCTCGTTACCTTTTAGAATTACGAGATTGAATAAATATATGATTAACCCAATAATAAGACACACATTGCGAATATGGTTTCAATTTCGTAAATTTTTTGGATTGAATGATTTTATCTTATCGAGTCCTATCACATCTAATGTTTTCTTTCAACCCTCTAGTATTGATCAAGCCTTTCTGCTATGGAAGAAGAAGGGATTAGTATTTTTTCATGATTTGTTTTTAGACGATTGTCTTATGTCTTTTGAACAACTATCCAATAAACATAATCTACCTAATTCACTTTTTTTAAGATATTTACAAATTAGACATTTTTTGAAGGCTACTTTAACCTTTTTTCCGTTATCACATCAAACCGAAATCACGGAAAACATTTTACATTTGAACCCTTATCAGAAAGGTTTAATAACGACTATTTATGAGTTGATTTTGAAATTACAAGTAGGTACATCTGATAAAATTAAGAATGATTGGGAAAGAGAACTCCAAATTTATGTACCTATAGAGAAATGGGAGAGGATTCTTCAATTAGTCAATACCTCTTCAATGTGTGCAAGACACGCTCTGATACAATTTAAGGTGGTTCACAGAGTTCATATGTCGAAAGATAAGTTAGCTCGTTTTTATGGTCATATAAATCCTACTTGTGACAGATGTAATTATGAAGTGGCTTCACTGACTCATATGTTTTGGTCCTGCCCACTTTTGGAAAAATATTGGAAATAAATATTTAATACTTTTTCTGTAGTTTTAGGTATTGATTTACAACCTCATCCTAATACTACAATTTTTGGGCTACCAATGTTAGATTCTACTCACCTGTCCCGTTCTGCCCATCGGTTGATTGCTTTTACTACATTAATTGCCAGAAGAGCTATTTTATTTAAATGGAAATACTCTAACCCTCCTACCACACTCCATTGGTATTCTGAAACTATATCATGTTTAAATTTAGAAAAAATTAGGAGTGACATTGTTGAACCCTCGGTTAAATTTGATAGGACTTTGGGAAGCTTTATTCAATATTTTCACACAATATAAATTGTTCCCTCTCCAGCCGTTATAATATTTTTTTACCTTTATACGGTGGAACGGATTTGATGACAAACAGGGGTATACATTTGACGACAAACAGGGGTATAACATTTTTTTTTTTGCAGCCCAGATTCTGTTTTGTTTTGTTTTGCTTACTTTAGTTTAGGGGGTTTCGTTTTTCTTTTTAACTTTTTTTTATCTATACAAGTTCTCATTTAACCATTTATCTATATTTACATAGAGACTGGGAGGTCTATACACAATATGTATTTTGACATTGGATGTATTTTTAGGTTACATTTGTTGTTAATGTAATCCTGATCCCTATGTATTAATATCACTGTTATGTTTATCTTTTTTTTTTAAAGTTAATAAAAAGATTTAAAAAGAAAAGCAAAGAAAGTAAGCATGCAGGTACAGCAGCCAGTGAAGAAAGCTAATGGCATGTTGGCCTTCATTGCGAGAGAATTTGAGTTTAGGAGCAAGGAGGTCCTACTGCTGTTGTGCAGGGCTCTGGTGAGACTGCACCTGGAGTATTGTGTGCAATTTTGGTCTCCTAATTTGAAGATGGACATTATTGTTATTGAGTCAGTGCAGCGTAGGTTCACCAGGTTAATTCCTGGGATGGCGGGACTAACATATGATTGAAAGTGGGTCAACTGGGCTTGTATTAATTGGAATTTAGGATGAAATGGATCTTATAGAATATAAGCATATACAATTCTTAAAGGATTGGGCAGGCTAGATCCAGGAAAAATGTTCCCGATGTTGGGGGAGTCCAGAACCAGGGGTCACAGTTTAAGAATAAGTGGTAGGCCATTTAGGACTGAGATGAGGAAAAACATTCTCACCCAGAGTGTTGTTAAACTGTGGAATTCTCTGCCACAGAAGGCAGTGGAAGCCAATTCACTCGATGTTTTCAAGAGAGACTTAGTTTTAGCTCTTAGCTCTTTATGGGGAAAAAGCAGGAACGGGGTACTGATTTTAGATGATCAGCCAGGACACTAAACTAAGCAATAACGTTTCAGAAGTATTAAATTGGCTTTTGTTCATTCAGATATTTTCTTGCTTTCAATTTTTTTAATTTAAATATAGATTATGGAGTTTAAATGGCATTTAGTGGTGGAACTGTTAGCTCGCATTCATTAAGGAAATACGGCACAGAAGCACAGGTGTATTAACAAAGCTTATAAAGATTCAGCAGCTGTTAGAAGTATATAAATGCAAAGGGCTAGTCAAAACCAGTATTTGGAACGATGCTGGTTTGTAAATCTCATTAGGGACCAGACTACCAACTTGAAATGTTTGCAATAAACAGCATTTATATGCAAGTAACATTGTGTCATTTTAAGTGAGTTCCTGCAACAGGGATTTGACTATTGCACCACATATTACAGCCATTAGGAAGGCAGAATTTTAAAGAATTCTGGGCCGATGGAAGTTAAAAAAAATTGCTTTCTCCTTTGAGCATAAATATTTACATTGACTGACTGTGGGAAATGTTCCACTAAAATGAACGTAACAGCTCAAGGTAGTCTTGCATTGTTTTTCAGGGCAAGTAGTGATGGGCAATAAATGGCCATCTTGTCAATGAAGGACACATTTTGCAATTGAATATTTAAAAGACATTAGGTTGTAAGCTTCAAATTGATTCACTTCTGTAGATTAATTACATGAAATTCCTAACTTTATCAATATTGGTATTTTATTTTTTTCTCTATTTTATTCAATGACACTGATTTAGCATAATAAATGCATGTGATAACACTTTGGGTATTGGGCCAGATTATATGATGGGATGTCTGCCCATGATTCACTGATAGCTTGCAGGCGCAACATATGTTGCTTCAAAACCACCCACTGGTAGCCTGAACTCCCAGTTGAGTTTATCAGGCTGAGTATCTGCAAACTCTGCACCATTCATTAACCCTTGGCTCAGAGGAGACGCCCAGTGACTGGCTCCTGTGCTTACTGATGATGTGTGATGTGCTCTTATAGAACGGAACCTGGCCTTGTATTGTTTCCTGCCCTCATCCCCCCAACATAAGAACAAAACTGAGAAACTTCAAGGTTTTCCGTTAATCACTTTGGATGAAGGGTATATTTAAAAACAAAACGTGCAACCTTCATACCCTTTTTAAAATGTATCAGTAATGCCCTACCATGAGACCAACGGTCCGTACCCCATTCTTTCCCACACCTATTGCTCCAAGAGGCCTCGCAGAGCTTAGTATTAAATCTTTCCCCTTTCACCATGTCAGAATGTTTCAACTTCTATTCTCAATTCCTTGAATGATGAAGACCAAAGTACCAAAATATTATGTTCCTTTCTCTACCTGTGATGGCAAGGCATTGTGTACTTATAGGGAGGTTGCACGGCAGTCGAGGTAACGACCCGTGACGCATACTGTTGCCACGCAACTCCTTCTGGAGTACAAGCAGTGAACGTCAGGTAAGCATTTACAATGGCTGCCAGTACAGCGGGTCCGTCTTCTGTCCCAGCATCGGACCCCGGCCATCTGCCCCGCAGTCGGGGGGGGGGGGCGGGGGTGGTCGGGGAGGGGGTTGGTCGGGGGGGGGGGTGGGGTGGCGGCAGGGGTGGTCGGGTGGGGGGTCCGGGGGGATGGGGTGCCGGTGGGGCAATCGGGGTGCCGGTCGGGGGGTCGGGTGCCAGTGCTGGTGCCAGTGCAGCGCGGTCAGTGACACTGGGTGGGCGGAGGGACCAGACTGTCCCCAACTCTGCTGCAGCTGACGGGGATGTTGCCGGGTTGCCCATAGCCACGGCCCCGCTACAACCATCCCTGTGTGTGGGCGCTGCCGAGCCACAGCCGTGGCAGTGCGGCAGCACAGGAGACTTGGCGGAGGGCAGCCGTTGCTGGCCAGCACTGACCCCGGGGGGAGAATGGATGCTGTCCCGAGAGATGCGCTCCTTCGACCGCTTACACCTTGGTGCTCGGGTTCAGAGCTTTCAGTCACCCTCCTGCTCCAGGCTGTCATGGGCCGGGACTTGCCTTCAATCCGCCAGCACTCTGCTCTTTCACAGTGAGCAGCCATGATTTTGGTGATTTTCACTCACGGTTACCCCTATTTTCACAATTTTCACAACTAATTCACTATGAAGGTCCTATGATCATTGATTGCTACATATTCAGTGCAAGTGGCTTTGACGGGGAGGAATTGATTGGGAGTACCCAAGAGGGCTTCCAGAAACAGTATCTGGATAGCTCAACTTGAGGAGAGACCACACTGGACCTTTTATTGGAAACAGAACTGGCCAAGTGACAACTTTGTATACCTAAGTTTTAAGATAATTATGAATAAAGATGCTTGTACCTGGGGGGGGGGGGCGGTTACTAAATTGGGGTAAGGCAGGCTACTACAAAGTTAGGCAGGAGCTAAGGGGAGTAAATGGGAGCAGTTATCATTAGGCAAGAATACATGTGACATGTGGGAATCTCCAATGTGACATTGGAGATGTGAGCAGCATTTCTTTTTTATACAGAGGGTGGTGTGTGACTGGAACGTGTTGCCTGGTGTGGTGGTGGAGGCAGATACAATCGTGTAATTTAAAAGGCTTTTGAATAGGGACATTGATGTATAAGGAATAGAGAAATATGGATCACGTGTTGGCAGAAAACAAGAAACGGCGGATGCTGGTTTACCAAAAAAACACAAAGTGCTGAGTTACTCCAGCAGTTAATATTGCAGTTACTCCTCTTGCTTCTGATCTACAGGTCTGTTTTTGATGTGAGGATCTTCCTCTCCATTGTTGGACATTGTGGGGTAGGAGTTTGTCTTGTATTCCTAATGTTACTTAATGCAAGACTGTTAACTGCTCATTGTACCATAGAAACATAGAAACATAGAAAATAGGTGCATGAGTAGGCCATTCGGCCCTTCGATCCTGCACCGCCATTCAATATGATCATGGCTGATCATCCAACTCAGTATCCTGTACCTGTCTTCTCTCCATACCCCCTGATCCCTTTAGCCACAAGGGCCACATCTAACTCCCTCTTAAATATACCCAATGAACTGGCCTCAACTACCTTCTGTGGCAGAGAATTCCAGAGATTCACCACTCTCTGTGTGAAAAATATTTTCCTCATCTCTGTCCTAAAAGATTTCCCCCTTATCCTTAAACTGTGACCCCTTGTTCCGGACTTCCCCAACATCGGGAACAATCTTCCTGCATCTAGCCTGTCCAACCCCTTAAGAATTTTGTAAGTTTCTATAAGATCCCCCCTCAATCTTCTAAATTCTAACGAGTACAAACCGAGTCTATCCAGTCTTTCTTCATATGAAAGTCCTGACATCCCAGGATACAGTCTGGTGAACCTTCGCTGTACTCCCTCTATGGCAAGAATGTCTTTCCTCAGATTAGGAGACCAAAACTGTACGCAATACTCCAGGTGTGGTCTCACCAAGACCCTGTACAACTGCAGTAGAACCTCCCTGCTCCTATACTCAAATCCTTTTGCTATGAATGCTAACATACCATTCGCCTTCTTCACTGCCTGCTGCACCTGCATGCCTACTTTTAATGACTGGTGTACCATGACACCGAGGTCTCGTTGCATCTCCCCTTTTCCTAATCGGCCACCATTCAGATAATAGTCTACTTTCCTGTTTTTGCCACCAAAGTGGATAACCTCACATTTATCCACATTATACTGCATCTGCCATGCATTTGCCCACTCACCCAGCCTATCCAAGTCACCTTGCAGCCTCCGAGCATCCTCCTCACAGCTAACACTGCCCGCCAGCATCGTGTCATTCGCAAACTTGGAGATGTTGCATTTAATTCCCTCGTCCAAATCATTAATATATATCGTAAATAGCTGGGGTCCCAGCACTGAGCCTTGCGGTACCCCACTAGTCACTGCCTGCCATTGTGAAAAGGATCCGTTTACTCCTACTCTTTGCTTCCTGTCTGCCAGCCAGTTCTCTATCCACATCAATACTGAACCCCCAATACCGTGTACTTTAAGTTTGTATACTAATCTCTTATGTGGGACCTTGTCGAAAGCCTTCTGAAAGTCCAGATATAACACATCCACTGGTTCTCCCTTATCCACTCTACTAGTTACATCCTCGAAAAATTCTATAAGATTCGTCAGACATGATTTACCTTTCATAAATCCATGCTGACTTTGTTCAATGATTTCACCACTTTCCAAATGTGCTGCTATCCCATCTTTAATAACTGATTCTAGCAGTTTCCCCACTACTGACGTTAGACTAACTGGTCTGTAATTCCCCGTTTTCTCTCTCCCTCCCTTTTTAAAAAGTGGGATTACATTAGCTACCCTCCAATCCTCAGGAACTACTCCAGAATCTAAAGAGTTTTGAAAAATTACCACTAATGCATCCACTATTTCTGGGGCTACTTCCTTAAGTACTCTGGGATGCAGCCTATCTGGCCCTGGTGATTTATCGGCCTTTAATCCATTCAATTTAACTAACACCACTTCCCGGCTAACCTGAATTTCACTCAGTTCCTCCATCCCATTTGACCCCCGGTCCCCTGCTATTTCCGGCAGATTATTTATGTCTTCCTTAGTGAAGACAGAACCAAAGTAGTTATTCAATTGGTCTGCCATGTTCTTGTTCCCCATGATCAATTCACCTGTTTCTGACTGCAAGGGACCTACATTTGTTTTAACTAATCTTTTTCTCTTCACATATCTATAAAAACTTTTGCAGTCAGTTTTTATGTTCCCTGCCAGTTTTCTTTCATAATCTATTTTCCCTTTCCTAATTAAGCCCTTTGTCCTCCTCTGCTGGACTCTGAATTTCTCCCAGTCATCTGGTAGGCTGCTTTTTCTGGCTAATTTGTACGCTTCATCTTGTGTTTTGATATTATCCCTGATTTCCCTTGTTATCCACGGATGCACTACCTTCCCTAATTTATTTTTTTGCCAAACTGGGATGAACCAACCTCATAATGTTTAGTTCTGTTGAAATCAACGCAAATTCATCAGGTGATGAATGTCACCAGCAACTGTTAGTCCAACATCACTTTCATATCAGCATCCAAAGCCAAAGCAGATCTTTACTGTGTAGTGTTAAGCAACCTTTCCATGCTAAATGTAGTTGGCTAGACATGCACAATGGACAAAGTTAATAACACAGCATATAATATGATAATCCAAAACGTATCATTAGGATAGTTGGATTTGGGCCCAATAGGTTCACACATATTTGGGTCTAAGGTTCACTCTTCAACAACTAGATGGTCAAGAATTCTTTGGATAATAAAAAGAACAAGAGACAGACTTTCCCGGGTTTAAAAATCATTTGTCTCTTCCTGTGAGCTTTAATTAGAACTCCTCCAGTAAGTCTCTGAGGTAGAATTATGAAAGGTTCTTCCATTTGATTTGATGCCTCTTAACAGTGGATTTTTAAACATTGTTACTATTTCCATAAGGGAATCTCTTTACTGCTATAAAAATGGAAAATGCTGGAAAGAGTTAGCAGATTAGACACCATTTACAGACAGAAACTTTCAGCTCGATGACGTTTCATCATGTATTTCATGAGTTGTTTCAACAGTTATCAATATGTTGACAGCATTTGAAAGAAACGGAAAAGCAAACTGATTTTTCCTCGGAAGAGATTACAATTGATTTCACGTGTTGCAATCTGATGATATCTCAAGATTTTTCACCCCATTAGGAGGCAATATTTCACAATATTTTACATTCCTCCAATTCATACATCAGACAGTTTAAACTGTTACAGGTTGTATCAGCGAAGCTATGAAATGCACAACATTGGGGACCTTTTTTTCCACCATACAAAAGCTGAACGTGAAACCTTAGTGATATTTCACTACGAGTTCCTCAGTAATTGCGGTTGAAAATAGGCTGTACGCAGTGCAATGATTGCATTCCATTTTTTTTTAAAGTGTCAAATCTAAGCTTTTAATGGTAAGAAAACAAAGGTATCATAAAATTGCACAACAGTGATCCGCTATACAAAATTATAGGTTACTACATTGAACCAATCCAGGGGATAGTTATAAAATACTTCACCAATTCATATTAGTCTCCAGTCAGTCATAAAAACAGTAATAGGATTGTTATTAATGGTATGATTTTCACAGCAGTTTTGATAACTGAGGAGCAAAAATGTTTCATGAAAATTCAAAAATTGCAGATAACAGAAGCCAGAATAGAAATAGAAATAGAAATGATGGAAATATTCTGCTAATCAGGGACCATATGAGGACAGAGAAGCAGTCAGATATTTCATCGGCATTGGAAAAAATATAAATATGTAACTTGCTATAGGAAAGTGCAAAGGCGTGGAAAGAAAAAGAAGGAAGATCTGATATGGGGTGAAATGCAAAACTGTAATGAAATGCATAAGTGATGGAAGGGATAATGGCGATAGGAACTGGAGCAAGTAAAGAAAGAAGCAGTGGACTTAGAACAGTAAATTTAAAGTAGCCATCACTCAAAAGTGTTCAATTCAATATTAAGGCTGAAACTCTACAATATGCTTAGTCATAGAATAAAGCAATAGGGAAATGCTCAATTCCGCCCAACTTGTCCATGCCAACCAAGGTGCCCTAGGTTAGTCCCTTTTGCCCACATTAGGTTATATCCCTCTAAACCTTTCTTATTCATGTACCCATCCAAGTGTCTTTTAAATGTTGATACTGCAACTGCCCCCTCTTGCAAGTCATTCCATACACTTACAAAATGTGCCCGTCAGGTTCCTATTAAATTTCCCCCTCTTACGTTAAACCTATGTCCTCTGGTTCTTGATTACCCTGCCCTGAGTAAAAGTGTGCATTCACTCTATTAATTCCTCTCATGATTTTAAACCCTTCTATACGATCACCTCTCAGCCTTCTGCGCTCCGAATAAAGGCCGAGGTTGCCAAATCTCTCTCTATAGCTCCAGCCCTCTAGTCCTGGCAACGTCCTCTTAAATGTTCTCGGCACTCTTTCTAGCTTAATGACATCCTTCCTATTGTCACCAATACTGAACGCAATACTTCAAACGCAGCCTCACCAATGTCTTTTACAACCGTAACATAACGTCCTAACCTCTATACTCAATACCATGACTGATGATTGCCGATGTGCCAAAGGCCTTCTCTACTACCATATCTACCTGTGATGCCACTGCTCAGTTTAGGTAGAAGAGAAGATGCCAATGCATAGATTTTCATTGGAAACAGTACAGGAGGCCATAAAGTGGGACTGTACATGAAATAAAGTGAGAGATGAGCAGGCAACGCCATTGTAGTTGGAGACTCCATTGTGCGAGGTATGGACAGGGGTTTCTGCAGCATCAGATGGGATTCGAGGATGGTGTGCTGCCTTCCTGGTGCCAGGATCCAGGATGTCATGGACAGAGTGCAGAAAATCCTCAAGGGCAAAGATGAACAGCTGGAAGTGGTAGTGCATGTCGGCACAAACAATGTCGGAAAGAAGGGGATGAATATTCTGCAGAGTGACTTTAGAGAGCTCGGAAAAATGCTGAAAAGTAGGACCTCCAGGGTTGTTATCTCCGGTTTGCTTCCAGTTCCTCATGCTGGCGAGAGCAGGAACAGGGAGATACGGGACCTGAATGTGTGGCTGAGGAACTGGTGCAGGGGGCATGGATTTAGATTCTTAGATCACTGGGATCTGTTTTGGAGTAAGGGAGGAACTGTACAAAAGGGACGGATTGCATCTTAACAGGTGGGGGACCAGTATTCTGGAAGGCAGTTTTGCCACTGCTACACGGGTGGTTTTAAACTGAATAAGGTGGGTGGGGTGTCAAATGGGATAGTCGAGGATGGAGTTAAAGGGAAAGAGAGTAAAGGGATAGTTAATGACCCCAGAACTAACGGGAAAGGAAGCTCACAAAGGGATAGGAGAGTATGGCCAAGTGTAATAGGGATCGATGTGAAAGGTGAGATGCGTAAGGATTTAAAAGTATTGTATATGAATGCGCAAAGTATAAGAAGTAAAGTAGATGAGCTGAGGCTCAGTTAGAGGTTGGTAGATATGACATTGTGGGGATTACTGAGACGTGGCAGGAGGATCGGGCCTGGGAACTTAATATTCAGGGTTATACATCCTATAGAAAGGACATGCAGGTGGGCAGAGGAGGGGGAGGAGGGGGGGGGGGTTAGCTCTGCTGGTGAGAGATGGAATTCAGTCCCTTGCGAGGGAAGACATAGGGACTGACGAGGTAGAGTCACTGTGGATTGAGTTGAGGATTTGTAAAGGCAAGAAGACACTCATTGGTGTTATCTACAGACCCCCAAATAGTAGCCCGGATGTAGGGTGTAAGTTGCAGCAGGAGTTAAAACTAGCATGTAACAAAGGTAATGCCACTGTGGTGATGGGGGAATTCAATATGCAGCTAGACTGGGAAAATCAGGTTGGTTCAGGACCCCAAGAAAGCGAGTTTGTAGAATGCCTCCGAGATGGATTCTTAGAGCAGCTTGTAATGGAGCCGACCAGAGAAAAGGCAATTCTGGATTTAGTGTTGTCCAATGAACCAGATATGATAAGAGAACTCGAGGTAAAGGAACTGCTTGGAGGTAGTGATCATAATATGATTAGTTGTAATCTGCAATTTGAGAAGGAGAACGTTAAATCAGAAGTGTCAGTGATGCAGTTGAACAAAGGAGACTATGAAGGCATGAGAGGGGAGCTGGCCAATGTAGACTGGAAAGGAATCCTAGCAGGAATGACGGTGGAACAGCAATGGCAGGAATTTCTGGGCATAATCCGGAAGACGCAGGATAATTTCATTCCAAAAAGGAAGGAAGATTCTAAGGGGAGTAGGAGGCAACCATGGCTGACAAGAGAAGTTAGGGATAGAATAAAACTAAAAGAAAATATGTATAACACAGTAAAGAGTAGCCGGAAGCCAGAGGATTGGGAAACTTTCATAGGACAACAGAAGGAAACAAAACGGGCAATATGGGCTGAATAGATGAAGTACGAAGGGAAGCTGGCCAGGAATGTAAAGAAGGACAGTAAAAGCTTCTTTAGATATGTTAAGGGAAAAAGAGTAGCAAAGCCAAATGTGGGTACCTTGAAGGCAGACACGGGTGAAATTATTATGGGCAACAAGGAAATGGCAGAAGAGTTGAATAGGTACTTCGGATCTGTCTTCACTAAGGAAGACACAAACAATCTCCCAGATGTACTGGAGGACAGAGGATCTAAGGGGGTAGAGGAACTGAAATAAATTTTCATTGGGCAAGAAATAGTATTGGGTAGGCTAATGGGACTGAAGGATGATAAATCCCCTGGACCTGATGGTCTGCATCCCAGAGTCCTCAGGGAGGTGGCTCTAGAAATAGTGGATGCATTGGTGATCATTTTCCAATGTTCAATAGATTCAGGATCAGTTCCTGTGGATTGGAGGATAGCTAATGTTAACCCACTTTTCAAGAAACGAGCGAGAGAGAAAACGGGGAATTACAGACTAGTTAGCCTGACTTCGGTAGTGGGAAAGATGCTGGAGTCAATTATTAAAGAGGTAATAATGGGGCATTTGGATAGCAGTAAAAGGATTAGTCCAAGTCAACATGGATTTATGAAAGGGAACTCATGCTTGACTAATCTTCTGGAATTTTTTGAGGATGTGACAAGTAAAATGGATAAAGGGGTGCCAGTGGATGTAGTGTATCTAGACTTTCAGAATGCCTTTGATAAGGTCCCGCACGGGAGACTGGTGACTAAAATTAGAGCACATGGTATTGGGGGTAGGGTGTTGAAATGGATAGACACCCTATGTTTCTAAGATCTGGGTCTTTCTAACAGATTGAATAGAGGTGAACTGCGAAGCAGTTACCCAACCCGTATTTGATCTTCCCAGTAGAGATGTCCCTCAATATTTGAGTAGTAGATGTTAACTACAAGAAAATTACTGCTTCATTTGGATGGAAGGCTTTGGGTCCTGAATAATGGGAAGGAAAAAGGTAAAAGTTTCTAACTAAGAAACCAATGCAGCCATAAAGTTTGTTACAGTGTATTATACTCCTTATCTTCCAAGTTTTTGGCATCCTGGAGCATTGTACTTTCCTCAAAAGCATTTTTTCATTTAAGAACACAGAACATAGAACAGTACAGCACAGGAACAGGCGCTTCAGCCCACAATATCTGTGCCAAACATGATGTAAAATTAAACTAATCTACTCTGTCTGCATGTGATCCACATTCCTCCATTCCCTCCCTATCTATGTGCCTTTCCAAAAGCATCTTAAATGCTACTTTCGCATCTGCCTTCATCACCACGCCGACAGAGACCTACCACTCTCTGTAAAACACTTGCCCCATACATCTCCTTTCAACTTTACCCCTCTCACCTAAAAGCTATGCCATCTAATCCTTAACATTTCACCTTGGGGAAATGGTTCTGAATGTCTATCTATGCCTCCCATAATTTTATATACATCTATCAGATCTCCCCTCAAATTCCGGTATTGTAGAAATGAATGTGACTAACTTCGTGTTACCTCCCTTGTCCAACATGAGAGAATCTTTATTAAGAGAATATTTTCTCTTCCTGTCCTTTACCCCTGAATCCTCCAACAATCAATATTTCTCATCCAATGGTGCTCAATGGTTCAATGTTACTTTATTGTCACAAATGCAAATACAGTGAAATTATTTTTTAATTTGCCAGATTTGGCGCCATTTCCAAAGATCCAAAGTCTGGTCCATGTTTTCAGACTTATGGAGCAGCACCCGATCCAGGCAAGCCCCAGGTTGCTGCTGGGCCACCAATCGTCTCCTTCATCTGGATCATTCAGCAAGTCAACGTCCCTCTCCTCGCCCGGCTACCTTTGTAGGTGCGGGGTGACTCCCCCTGCCGACCTTGAGGGCACGGAAGTTAATTTTCCTGCGGCCTTGTTCCTTGCGACCAACATCACCAGCTCCCTCCTCACCAGTCTTCGGGGGATGAGCAGAGCCCGTCGTTCTTTATGCATCCAGCTGCGTGGCCCGCTGGGTCTTCAATTATTAACCCTCAGCATTACTCATTACCATATGTATTCTTTCTGGTTGTTTTTCCTCTGTTGGTCTTTCAAGCAGCTTAGGATGAGTCACAATGTTTCTGAATTACAGAATAGGAAGACAGGCCCTGTTTACTTCAATCCACACCTGCCCCCCAACCTAACCCCCCCCCCCCCCCCTCCCCCCACCCCTAACCTCCCATCAGAAATAGCATTTAATCCTCTTCTGAAATTGCTATTTCAGCCTGAAAGAGGTTGCTCGCTAGCTCATTGCCCAATCAAACCCTAAACAAAGCTTCTAATGCCAAACGCATTTCTGGAAATGAACTACATTCATACAATCCACTTGTCTGGATAAAGCAGCACCAACTCTCAAACACACAATACCATCCAAGACAAAGCTTTCCGTTTTGATTTGCACCTTTTCCATTACCCTAATCATTCATTCCATCCACCACCGACACAAAATGGATGCCGAAAATGTATCTATCTATCTATACATAACTAAAACTTTGATCTTGTGCTCTCTAGTTTGCATGTTTTTTTTAATTTGCGCAACAGGGGTACCCGATAGCGCTACGATTTTTCGCCACCTTACCCACCATTCTCCTGTGCTCAAGTGCAACAAGTTATTAAGGTTTTAAAATCTTATAAACCACGCATGCGCAGATTGGTCTCCCCTCCTGTCAGTCAGCGCCATGTAGATTGGTCTCCTCTCCTGTCAGTCACCGGGACGGAGACACCCCTTCTTGCACCATCGCCACACTGATTGGCTGGGTCCACTGTCAGTCACGGGCGGCGAAAGGAGAGGGTGAGGGAGGGATTGGGGGAGGGGAGGAGGAGAGGGGAAAGATCCTGGGGAGGTGAGGAGTGAGTGTTGTGGGAATGAGGGAAAGGAGGGATTAGGGAGGGAGAGGGGGAAAGTGAGGGAGGCGAGGAGGGAGAGTGGGGAGGAGGGGGAATAGAGGGAGAGGAGAGGGAGAGGAGGGGAGGAGGTAGGTAGGGAGTGGGGAATAGAGGGAGAGGATGGCAGTGGAGGAGGTCAGGATGAATAGGGGAGGTGAGGAGTGGGGGATAGAGGGATAGGAAATGGGTAGAGAGGGGAGAGTTATGGAGGAAGGGAGAGTGACTGAGTAGGGGAAAGGAGAGGTGAGGGGGGGATTGGGGGAGGGGAGGAGGAGAGGTGAAAGAAGAGGGAGGGTGAAGAGGAGAAGGAGGGTGAAAATGAGGGGGAGGGAGTGCTGGGGTATGCGCAGTTTGGGGCTATGCGTGAGTGGTGGAATATTGCATTGGGGGAACAGGTTGTGTTGGGGGAAACGGGTGAGTGGTGGAATATTGCGTTGGAGGAGCAGACCCAACGGGTCTGCACTTAGTCTAGTATAATCTAAAAATGTACAACTGTTACTCTCCCAGGCTATTCTGACAGCACTGCGAAAGCTCTACTGTCATTGAGTTTAGTTTCTTGTCACGTGTACCGAGGTACAGTGAAAAGCTTTTGTAGCGTGCTAACCAGTCAGCGGAAAGACAACACATGATTACAATCGTGCCGTCCACAATGTACAGAGGCATGATACAGGGAATAACTTAGTGCTAGAAAAAGTACAGTAAAGAACATTCAAAGATAGACCAAGGGTCTCCAATGAGGTAGATAGTAGATCAGGACTGCTCTCTAGTTGATGGTAGGATGGTTCAGTTGCCTGATAAAGGTTGGGAAGAAACTGTCCCTGAATCTGGAGGTGTGTGTTTTCACATTGCACCTTTTGCCCGATAGGAGAGGGGAGAAGAGGGAGTGGCCGGGGTTTAACATCCTGATTTATGCTGGTGGCCTTGCCGATGTAGCACGAGGTGTCGATGGACTCAATTCATTAACAAGGACAGCAGGTACATAGAACACCATCATCCTCACCTCCCCTCCAAGTTGCACACCAGCTTGATTTGGAAATATATGACCTTGATACCTCCCCCACACACCCTTCCCCCAAACTTCGCTGTATCCAAATCCTGGAAGTCCTGACTCAACTTTGCTGTGGCTTTCAAAGGAACAGTAGCTTAACCATCATCCTCTCAAGGGCAATTAAGAATGGGTAATAAACGATGGCTTTGCCAGCAATGCCCACATCCTGAAAATTATTATTTTTAGTTAACTGTACATTACCTTGTCCATATTTTTGTAACATTACTTATTCCATTACTCTTTGATTTTGAGTTTTTTTAGAGAGAAAAAAATGACTCAAAAGGTTTGCTGGTCACCCTTTCAGTTCTCTCTCTTTGTAAACTGGAGTTCATCCAGGTCTCTGCTTTATATATCCTATCCCACAGCAGATCCAGCACTCCTGTGCTCGCTGATCAGAATTGGTTCCAACATTACAAATACATTGATTTAATATTCTGAGCCATTGTGACCAAATCCCTGCTTTCACTCAGAACTTCCTTCTTCTATAATCTTCTCCAACTCAACAATCCTCTCAGAATCCAAATTTGAGGCCATATGTTTTTATAATTATTGTTAATCCAATATGGAAATAAGGGGGGTGGGGGGAGTGGTTCAAATAATTAATTTGCAAGCACAGAATTTAGTTTAGGCAAATAGCTTAAATGCTTTGACAAGGGAAGTAAGTGAGTGGGGATATGCAGATCTCTGGTGAGAAAGATAGATTGAAAGAAAGGTCATGTGCACAATGGCTAATTAGGTCAAATGGCCAGTTTCCGTGTTGTATGTCCTCTGGAATTCTATATACATATGCATTTCCTCAGACTGGCTTCATATGCATCATCCTCACCCTTCAAGCCTTCATTGCCTGTTGTTCAACGGGCCCAACCCAAAGCTCTGGAATTCACTGTCAATACACCTCAAGCTCTTGTTAAAATTTATATCTTCAGCTAAATTTTGACTCTCCAGTTGTGACAATCTCCTGAGCCTGAGGATCAATTTTCACAGGATCACACTCCTTTGAAGCACCTTGCGAGATTGTATTGGATTTGTACAAGCACATGAGAAAATACAAGTTGTTGTCGTTATTGTGTGGCCCAGCTCATTCACATTATAGAACATTCATTATACTTGGCCTTTTAGGCACTGTCAAGTGTTACATTAAATGACAAACCTCTTGTCTCTGATATTTACATCATTGCAGAAGATAAATAATCAACATGCTCATTTACATCTATTTTAATTTCAATGGAAAGTGAGTGTCAATCTGAATTCTCATGAAAATGTAATTGATCCTAAATCCACATGCTGCGTTTGTTCAACTACATTTCTGATGCAATCAAATACCAGTAAGTTAAGCTTCCTGTATTAGGCACGCACATTGCAAATTAAGTCTACTAATGCAAGATGAAAGTAATCATTAATCACTTGCTCTAAACCTATACAAGCAACTGGTTGTACTCAGCACTGCTCATATATATTTGTCTCTCTTGTTTCAATGGAATTGAACATTCGGCATTAAGTACAACCAACAAATACAAAATGTTTCATTGATATCAGGCATAAAACATATCATCATCATCATCATCATCATCATCATCATCATCATCAGATACAAAATATGTGACATACTGTACAATGTAAAATGGGATTAAAGGATTACAATTGTTGTATTTTAATTATGTTTATAAATGTATTTTAATTAATCCACTTCATAGATCAAGAGTTAAAGATGTGCTCTGCATTGAATTATATTTCACTAGCATCATTAATGTACCCTTCTCAATATAATTCCAATGAAAAATAAACCTATCAAAACAGTGCCTATGGAATCAAATAGAAGTGTGAGCTACACTTCAGGAGAGAGGGACAAATTAGAGTGCAAGATAGACAGGTATAACTTAAATATATCTTTAAGTTTAACAAATTCTAATTTATTCGAAAACCAGTGAACCACAGATTTTCATCATTTCAATAGTGTTTTTCTGTCTCACCTTAGGAACTACTTATGATTTTAAAAATATACACCAACATTACAACATTCTCCATCACAATTAACACTCCAGCATTCTGAGTGATATCTACTTTCAATATGGGCATATTAATATGATTAAGCAAGTGTCGATTAATTTGCCACAAAGCATATAAACAATGGCTTTTATGTAAAATCAAAAATATCAAGTTTTTTTTAAATTATAGTAACTGTAGTAAATGTCAAATAGACTAGAAAATATATCATGAAGTTGGACTGTTTTTAAATGTATAATTGGTGTTGCACCATTATACAGACCAACAAACACACAACTCTTGGGTGTAATTGGGTTACATAGTGTATTGGTTAAATATCCTGAGAAACATTCTTCTGAATGTAAGCTAAGTTTATCTAGTCACATCCAATGGCTCCCTTGATACTGCATGCAAAATTATGTATCGTGTAGATGATGACATCTTGAAGTATCAGGCCCGTCACAATTAGAAAGGTCTTTACCAGAGAATTAATGCGCTCTTTGGAATAATTTAAAGCAGACTTAGCTTTATCTGCCCCTCAAACATTGTCTAACATGTTTCCGTTTTAGCTAAGGTCACCCTCAGCCCCTTTTAGCCAAGGTTCTCAATAGCCCATCCTATGCTATTCCGTTCATGACTTTGTATGTCTATATAAGATCACCCCTCAGTCTCCTGTGATCTGAGGAATAAAGTTCTAGCCTGCCCAACCTCTCCCAGTAGCTCATTTAATCCTGACAACATCCTCATAAATTTTCACCACATGGGAGGCTACTCTGGAAGGGTAGATCACATGGGGACCAGGATGAGCTAATTAACTAAATACAGAACTGGCTTAATGATAGGAAGCAGAGTGTTATGGAAGATTATTTGTAATGAAGGCCTGATACTAGTGGTATGCCTCAGGGATCAGTGCTGAACTCATTGCTGTCTGCCATTTAAACCAACGATGTGAATAAGAATGTATAAGGCATGATTAGTTCATTGTGGATACAAGGAACTGCTGATACTGGTTTATGAAACACTCAAAATGCTAGAGTAAATCAGTGAGTCAGGCAGCATCTCTGGAGAACATGGATAGGTGATGTTTTGGGTTGGGGCCCCTCTTTGGACAGATTGTACAAGGGGAAAGAAAATTGGATGAAAGGAGGGGCAGGACAAAGCCTGGAAAGTAATAGGTTGATATGAGGTGAGGGGAGGTGATAGACAGGTGGTGGACAAAGGCCAGACATGAAAAGACAGAAGGTATGAGACAAAAGGATTGAAGAGTTACAAATTGTGCATTTATAGGAAGAATGGAGGTGGAATGAGATACATGAGGGTAGAAGAAGTGCACGTGAACATCTGTCTCACGTGGAAAGACTACTGGGGTCATTGGATGGAGGTGAGAGAAGAGCTGTAGGGACAGATGCTACATCTCTTATGGTTGCAGGGGAAGGCACCTGGGGAGTGGATAGTGTGGGTGGAAAGAAAAGGGATTGTTAAGTTTTTGCAGATAAAGACAAAATAGATTGTATCGTAGTCATTAAAGATGTTTATCAAATATTACAGTGGGATCTTGACCAGCTGAGCAAGTTGGCCAAGGAATGGCAAATGGAGTTTAATTCAAATAAATGAGAGGCGTTACATTTCTGGAAGTCAAACAAAGGCAGGACCTTCACAGTGAAAGGTGGGGCCTTTGGGAACAGAGGGACCTAGGAGTACAAGTACATTGTTCCCTAAAAATGGCGTTGCAGATTGATAGGATAGTAAAGGTGGCTTTTGGCCTTCAGTCAGGGAATTGAGTTTAGAAGTTGGAACATTATCTTGCAGTTGTACAAGATGATGTTGAGGCTGCACTTGGAGTATTGTGTTCAGTTTTGGTCACCCGTAGGAAAGATGCCATTAAGCTGGAAAGCCAGAGAAGATTTATGAGGATATTGCCAGTACTCGGGTGCCTGAGCTACAGAGGGAGGTGGGCAAACTAGGACTTTATTCCTTAAAGTGCAGGGGACCAAGGGTGTTCTTATAAAAATCATGGGGTGCATAGATAGGATGAATATACAGGATTTTACACACCCACAATATAGGAAACAAAAACTAAAAGGAATAGGTTTAAGATGAGTGGGAAAAGATTTAATAGGAGCGGGAGGGAGAACTTTTATTAAAACATATTTGGTATATGGAACAAGCTGTCAGAGGAAGTAGTTGAGAGGTACAATAAAAACATTTAATAGACATTTGGACAGGTACATGGATAGAAAATATGTTATTCTTTTCTAGAGGGATATGGGCCAAACATGAGAATATGAGATTAGCTTAGAAGCACCATTTTGGTCGGCTGGTCGGCATGGATAGGTTGGGCTGAAGGGGCTGTTTTTGTGCTGTGTGACTTGCTGACGCTACGACCAAATGCAAAAGAAATAATGATGGTATTCATTAAGCAAAAGTGGATAGGCCAGTATTTCATCCCTGCTCTGGCCAAGTAGGTAGAAGTGGATTTAAAATGTCTTCTTGATTTTGGTCTGTTTTAAAATATCTTAAAATGATCTTAAATTGACCAAAGTAACCAGACAATTAAGAATGGAGGAACAGGGTTAGAGTTTAATCAACATTTGACATTTCTTCAAGGCAAGGATTATTATTCTACTCAACTCATCATTTTCACTGCATCACAATCGATTGTTCTTTTCCATCAAGTACAAATCTGTGTTCAGTTCTAAACTGTAAAATAGGTATTATGGTTGCTTTTGATCATTCTCAAAAAGGACTCTCGCTTTCTTTGGGTTCTCTCGCAATTAGCTCTAGTAATCCAAGGATAGATTTCAACTTTAAGTTCAAGCCTCAAAAAGGTTCTACTGAATACAAAATCAGAAATCCACTATACTACCAGTGTCAATTAAGATGATACAAAGGCTTTCATTTGAAACCAAATCATTATTTTTGTTCCACCAGAAATATCCATACACCATAATCAAAGGATTTGCCTGAGGAAAGCTGGATTTAGTGAATGCACACAATGATACCTCTGGGTCCTGAATCTGCATCCAGTCCAATATGATAGATTAAGGCTTCTCTTTTTTTCCAACTGTTAAAATCCATGTGAGAACATTCTCGATATGTTTGTAAGGGATGTTAATCATCGATCTGCAATGTTAACTTGGTTTCTTTCTTTACAGATGCTTCCAAGTACTATTTTTACTTCTGAATTTCAGCAGTTTCTCTACTTTCACTTTATATGTTTGCATTCTAAGAATATCTGCCTCAGATTTTCTTCCAGATATACTATTTCCACAGGCCGGCGTGTTCAGAAGAGAATATATATTTACATCTCCTTCGGAACATGACCAAGAACTATTCCCTCTCCCAACAGATCATTTGTCAGTCTTTCTTTGTCTCCTCCTATCACAGATATTCTGTCTATTCTCGGCAATGTCCCATTTTCTATAACTTCCAACGTATCTGATTGCTATGATTTCCTGTTTCTGATGAAAGGCCATCAACTAGAAATGTTAACGCTGTTTCTCTCTCCAGAGATGCTGCTTCACCTGCTAAGTAATTCAACCCATTACAGATTTTATTCTATGTAACAGTTGTTAATTTCTACTCAAGTTTCAGTATCTTTTCAACTGCTTTTTATAAACTCTAGTTGAAAAGATAATTAAAATCTGATTTTCCTGCTGTTTGAACATCTTTGAAATATAGTGATTTTTTTTTCTTAAATATTGAACTAAAATTATCTTCTGAAATAATACCTAAAAATAATGTGATATGGTTAATATCCAAAGAAAAATCTCAGCCCTTCGTATTGATTAAAACAGACTCACTATTCTGATCACTCAATACTATTTTAAATATGATTTATGCCAAATGAATCACCGAATGTAAAAATCTATACTGTTCTCATGCTTGATGGTTAAATAAACAAAGATGTACATTCTGGCAGAGTTCATTTATATATTTCACATTTCATCCATGCTCTTGGAGTGTTTTCTAATAACTGTAATAGATTTTTGTCTATCAGACAATGGATACTCCATATAAAGCCTTGCTGAGCTAAGTCCAATTGGCATAGGATAATTTCATTAAAAATGTTCACTTACAATAGTGATCTCACTCTATACTTTTTATATAATAGCAAGCCAACTGCAAGTGTAGGTAATCCATTGATTTTCTTTTTGAATTGAAGAAGCAAAATTCTATTATTTACAATATGTTCTTTTGTATCTTTGCTGTTGCTGTTGCTGTTTTTACCTGCTTTTAACTATTTATACTGTTTCATCAGGGACTGGATTGTTTTTACTGTTATTATGTGTGAAATGTTTAAGTTTCATGTGCGATGCTCCGGTATTCCCTGGGAAACGTCTTCTCATTTTGCACTGTATAACTGTTGCTTTGCAAGATGACAATAAAGGTTGATTTGATTTGATTTAGCCACAAATATTTTGTGCTGGATTTACCTTTATGTAAAGAGCCGATTCATCCAAATAGTTAGAGGAAATTTTGGGAATGCAAACTGTACCTGATTATAAAACCTGGTTTTCCCTTTGAGTTAGTTAAAAACATAATTCCCCACAGATAAGGATATAAATGTACAAGTATGGCTATTTTTATTAAAGATATAATTATATTATAAACCTTCACACAAAAATAATTATTAGACCAATTGAAATCATCATATTAAGATAGATAAGCAAGTAGTCTAGGTAACTACTGAATGGAGGAAACAATTATGCCCCTGTCCCACTTAGGAAACCTGAACGGAAACCTCAGTTTTTGTCAGTCTCCCTACCTGCTTCCACTACCTGCAACCTCCGGCAACCACCTGCAACCTCCGAGAACCGCGGGGAAACCTTGGGTGGGGCGCAAAGTCTCCAGAGGTTTCCATTCAGGTTTCCTAAGTGGGACAGGGGCATTAAACTCTGGTTCTTTTAATGAGTCAGACACCAGGCACACAGGAGAGTGGAACATGTCATTCACTTGGGAGAGGTTACAAACCTGAGGTGAAGGAAAAAACACTCTCCATGAGGTTTAAGTTTTTTTTTTAACATCACAATAAGCTGAAATAGAAACATAGAAACATAGAAAATAGGTGCAGGAGTAGGCCATTCGGCCCTTCGAGCCTGCACCACCATTCAATATGATCATGGCTGATCATCCAACGCAGTATCCTGTACCTGCCTTCTCTCCATACCCCCAGATCCCTTTAGCCACAAGGGTCACATCTAACTCCCTCTTAAATGTAGCCAATGAACTGGCCTCAACTACTTTCTGCGGCAGAGAATTCCACAGATTCACCACTCTCTGTGTGAAAAAAGTTTTTCTCATCTCGGTCCTAAAAGACTTCCCCCTTATCCTTAAACTGTGACCCCTTGTTCTGGACTACCCCAACACCTGGAACAATCTTCCTGCATCTAGCCTGTCCAACCCCTTAAGAATTTTGTATGTTTCTATAAGATCCCCCCTCAATCTTCTAAATTCTAGCGAGTACAAGCCGAGTCTATCCAGTCTTTCTTCATATGAAAGTCCTGACATCCCAGGAATCAGTCTGGTGAACCTTCTCTGCACTCCCTCTATGGCAAGAATGTCTTTCCTCAGATGAGGAGACCAAAACTGTACGCAATACTCCAGGTGGGGTCTCACCAAGACCCTGTACAACTGCAGTAGAACCTTCCTGCTCCTATACTCAAATCCTCTTGCTATGAATGCCAACATACCATTCGCTTTCTTCACTGCCTGCTGCACCTGCATGCCCACTTTCAATGACTGGTGTACCATGACACCCAGGTCTCGTTGCATCTCCCCTTTTCCTAATCTGCCACCATTCAGATAATAGTCTACTTTCCTGTTTTTGTCACCAAAGTGGATAAGCTCACATTTATCCACATTATACTGCATCTGCCATGCATTTGCCCACTCACCCAGCCTATCCAAGTCACCTTGCAGTCTCCTAGCATGCTCCTCACAGCTAACACTGCCCCCCAGCTTCGTGTCATCCGCAAACTTGGAGATTTTGCATTCAATTCCCTCGTCCAGATCATTAATATATATTGTAAATAGCTGGGGTCCCAGCACTGAGCCTTGCGGTACCCCACTAGTCACTGCCTGCCATTGTGAAAAGGACCCGTTTACTCCTACTCTTTGCTTCCTGTCTGCCAGCCAGTTCTCTATCCACATCAATACTGAACCTCCAATACCGTGTGCTTTAAGTTTGTATACTAATCTCTTATGTGGGACCTTGTCGAAAGCCTTCTGAAAGTCCAGATATAACACATCCACGGGTTCTCCCTCATCCACTTTACTCGTTACATCCTCGAAAAATTCTATAAGATTTGTCAGACATGATTTACCTTTCATAAATCATGCTGACTTTGTCCAATGATTTTACCACTTTCCAAATGTGCTGCTATCCCATCTTCAATAACTGACTCTAGCATTTTCCCCACTACCGATGTTAGACTAACTGGTCTGTAATTCCCCGTTTTCTCTCTCCCTCCCTCCCTTTTTAAAAAGTGGGGTTACATTAGCTACCCTCCAATCTTCAGGAACTACTCCAGAATCTAAAGAGTTTTGAAAGATTATCACTAATGCATCCACTATTTCTGGGGCTACTTCCTTAAGTACTCTGGGATGCAGCCTATCTGGCCCTGGGGATTTCTCGGCCTTTAATCCATTCAATTTACCTAACACCACTTCCCGGCGAACCTGGATTTCACTCAGTTCCTCCACCCCATTTGACCCCCGGTCCCCTGCTATTTCCGGCAGATTATTTATGTCTTCCTTAGTGAAGACAGAACCAAAGTAGTTATTCAATTGGTCTGCCATGTCCTTGTTCCCCATGATCAATTCACCTGTTTCTGACTGCAAGGGACCTACATTTGTTTTAACTATTCTTTTTCTCTTCACATATCTATAAAACATTTTGCAGTCAGATTTTTATGGTCCCTGCCAGTTTTCTTTCATAATCTATGTTCCCTTTCCTAATTAATCCCTTTGTCCTCCTCTGCTGGACTCTGCTGGAATTTCTCCCAGTCCTCTGGTAGGCTGCTTTTTCTGGCTAATTTGTATGCTTCATCTTTTGTTTTTGATACCATCCCTGATTTCCCTTGTTATCCACAGATGCGCTACCATTCCCTGATTTATTCTTTTGCCAAACTGGGATGAACAATTGTTGTAATTCATCCATGCAGTCTTTAAATGCCTTCCATTGCATATCCACCATCAACCCTTTAAGAATCAATTGCCAGTCGACTTCCGGTGGCGCCAATGGAGCACAATTGAGCTCCTCTCCCGCTAAAATTGCAAAAAAGCCGTTTTAAAGTCAGTACCGATTTTCAGCTGCTTGGTGTCGTGTAATGGTGACATCATCAGAAGGTGACGTGAAAATCGGGGAGATTAACGGTAAAAATCGGGAGTTTTAAATGAGCAAAGAAAAAGGCTCAAGGGCACCTAAGAAAAACACTATTAGTCTTCAGCTCAAGAAAGTATTGGATACTCTGCAAACGACAGAAGAAGGCTCAGAAGAAGAAGAATCTTACAGCCAAGGGTCTCTGCTTGAAATGGCGACAAAAGGAGACAAGAAGGAGAAGGAGGTAAAACAAATGCTTTTAGAAATGACTGCTACAATTAATATTACACTGGAAAAGATGCAGAGTATGGAGTCTCATATGGAGAGTAATAAGCAGAGTATGGAGACTAATATGGAGAGAATTTCAAAAATAAATTGATAATACTTGCAGTGTTAAAAGAACTGAAGAAGCAATATAAGGAATTTGATAAAAAATTAAAGTCAGAGTGTGTTAGAATCGAAAATGATTATAACAAGAAATTTAAAGATGTGAAGGATGATATCGGAAAACTGGATGAAATAATCGAAGAGATGGAGAATGTGATAAAAGAGATGGTCACGGAAATTAGGAGTTTGAAAATATCACAGAAAACTGAAGAGGAAAAACTTGGAAGAATGACTGACAAATGTCTGGACTTAGAGGCGAGATCTCGAAGACAAAATCTGAGGATTCTCGGAGTGGAAGAAGGACGAGAGGGACATGAATCTCAAAGATGTCTTTGAACTGTTGGAAGAACCAAGAATAGACGTCGCTCACCGAGTTGGGCGTGTTGCAAGAGGAACAAATTATTCAACAGATAATTGTGAAATTCCGTGATATCTCTTCAGTGGAATTTATATTGAGAAAGATTACCCATGGGAAGAAGCTGACATACCGTGGGGATAATATTCGAATTTTCCGTGATTACCCACCTGAGGTAGTCCGGAGAATGAAATTGTTCACACCGGCAAGACACACTCTGAAGGATGTCCCCGGAGTTAGATATGGGATAGTTTTTCCTGGAAGTATGAAGGTGTTTTATAACGGCACTGAACGCTCATTTACAGATCCCGGAAAAGCTTTAAAGTATGCAGAGGATATCGTAAAGAAAACATCGGGGGAAGCTGGCGACAAGGAAGAAGATTGAACTTTTTAATTCTTATGATAGAGTTTTGAACTGGTTAAAATGGCGGAGTTTTCCAGACAATTATAAAGCTTATCTCTCTGGAATGTGTTATTCTGAGAGGGCTGGCCATATTTCACCTTGAACAAAAAGCTCAAAGTTTAACCCCTTGGTACCTGCTTGTATGGTAGTTAACCCCTTGGTACCTGCTTGTATGGTGTTGGTACCTGCTTGTATGGTAGTTAAAGAATGGGATATTATGTAAGAATCCTGGGTGGATATATATGGTAAAGTTTAGATTAGATTAAGATTAGATAAATTGGAAAGACGTATCTATATTTCTAAAACTCTGATCTTGATCGCTTTTGGCCCACTCTGCTGCGATTTCCGACAGAACGCCGCCACCTACGGCCGTTATTTTTGGCCACCACGCTCAGAGCCCCCCTCCGCCTTAAAGGAGCAGAGGATTTTTCCCAACTATGACAAATCAGAGAGATATTAATGTTTTTTTTTAATTCACCATTCTCTCTGCTGCCCCTGCTGGAGGGAAGGGGAGGGACTATAAAACCAGGAAGTGGTGTGCCTCACTCAGTCTCTTCAATATGGATGAAGCCAAGGGTCACTTCTCTCTGAGCTCTGAATAACACTGGACAAATGTCTACATAACTGTGAGTCCCCTTAATGTGGTTTGAAAATGAAAATATGGTTTGTTTGAAGTAAAAAGGTACTGCCTGCAAATGGTTGTTTGGGTGCATTGGCTTGAAGTTAAAAGGCATTACTTACTGCAAATGGTGGCTTGGGTGCTTTGGCTTGAAACTGAAATGCACTACTTACTGCAAATGGTGGCTTGGGAGCTTTGGCTTGAAGTTGAAAGGCACTTCTTACTGCAAATGGTGGCTTGGGTGTGGCTTGAAGTTGAAAGACACCACTTACTGCAAATGGTGGCATGAAGTTGAAAGGCACTACTTACTGCAAATGGTGGCTTGGTTGCTTTGGCTTGAAGTTGAAAGGCACTACTTACTGCAAATGGTGGCTTGGGAGCTTTGACTTGAAGTTGAAAGGCACTACTTCCTGCAAATAATGACTTGGGTGTGGCTTGTTTGCTTTGGCTTGAAGTTGAAAGGCACTACTTACTGCAAATGGTGGCTTGGGTGTGGCTTGGGTGTGGCTTGAAGTTGAAAGACACCACTTACTGCAAATGGTGGCATGAAGTTGAAAGGCACTACTTACTGCAAATGGTCGCTTGGGAGCTTTGACTTGAAGTTGAAAGGCACTACTTCCTGCAGATGATGGCTTGGATGTGGCTTGAAGTTGAAAGGCACTACTTACTGCAAATGGTGGCTTGGGTGCAATGGCTTGAAGTTAAAAGGCATTACTTACTGCAAATGGGGGCGTGGGTGTATTGGCTTGAAGTTGAAAGGCACTACTTACTGCAAATTGTGGCTTGAAGTTGAAAGGCACTATTTACTGCAAATGGTGGCTTGAGAGCTTTGGCTTGAAGTTGAAAGGCACTACTTACTGCAAATGGTGGCTTGGTTGCTTTGGCTTGAAGTTGAAAGGCACGACTTACTGCAAATGGTTGTTTGGGAGCTTTGGCTTAAAGTAGAAAAGGCACTACTTACTGCAAATGGTGGCTTGGGTGCTTTGGCTTGAAGTTGAAAGGCACTACTTACTGCAAATGTTGGCATGAGGTTGACAGGTACTACTTACTGCAAATGGTAGCTTGGGTGTGGCTTGAAGTTGAAAAGCACCACTTACTGCAAATGGTGGCATGAAGTTGAAAGGCACTACTTACTGCAAATGGTGGCTTGGGAGCTTTGACTTGAAGTTGAAAGGCACTACTTCCTGCAAATGATGGCTTGGGTGTGGCTTGGGTGTGGCTTGAAGTTGAAAGGCACTACTTACTGCAAATGGTGGCTTGGGAGCTTTGACTTGAAGTTGAAAGGCACTACTTACTGTAAATGGTGGCATGAGGTTGACAGGTACTACTTATTGCAAATGGTGGCTTGGGTGCTTTGGCTTTAAGTTGAAAGGCACTACTTACTGCAAATTGTAGCTTGGGTGCTTTGGCATTAAGTTGAAAGGCACTGCAAATGGTGGCATGAAGTTGAAAGGCACTACTTACTGCAAGCGGTGGCTTGGTAGCTTTGGTTTGAAGTTGAAAGGCACTACTTACTGCAAATGGTGGCTTGGGAGCATTGGCTTGAAGTTGAAAGGCACTACTTACTGCAAATGGTGGCTTGGGAGCATTGGCTTGAAGTTGATAGGCACTACTTACTGCAAATGGTGGCTTGGTTGCTTTGGCTTGAAGTTGAAATGCACTACTTACTGCAAATGGTGGCTTGGGAGCTTTGGCTTGAAGTAGAAAAGGCACTACTTACTGCAAATGGTGGCTTGGGTGCTTTGGCTTGAGGTTGAAAGGCACTACTTACTTCAAATGATGGCATGAGGTTGACAGGCACTACTTACTGCAAATGGTGGCTTGGTTGCTTTGGCTTGAAGTTAAAAGGCACTACTGCAAATGCACTTACTTCCTGTTTGCACTGTATATTGATTTTAGATAAAACGCTACCACTTACGGCTGTGATTTTTGGCCATCTTACTCAGTCCCCCTCCGCTGAGCAGGTGCAGAGAATTCTTCCCATCAATGAAAAATAAAAGTGTTATGTTTTTTTTTAAATGTTGAGAATCTCTCTCCTGTCAATCACTCCAAGAAAGCCACACCTTTTCCGGTGGGGGGGGGGGGCTATAAAACCCGGAAGTGTGGGTGTGGCTCAGTCTCTGCATAATGGGGGAGGGAGAGGTCACGACTCTGTCTGAGCTGTGAATCAACTGAACACACTGAATGTCTACTGAAGTGTGAGTTTGGTGTTTTGTGTGGTTTCACCCTGCATGAAATGGTATGAAGCTGCATTTGAATTTGGTGGCCTTGCACGCTGCTTGAAACGGAATAAAACTGCACTTGAATTTGGTGGCCTTGCACCCTGCTTGAAGTGGTTGGAAACTGCACTTGAATTCGATGGCCTTGCTCCCTGCTTGAAGTGGTAGGAAACTGCACTTGAATTCGGTGGCCTTGCACCCTGCTTGAAGTGGTAGGAAACTGCACTTGAATTTGGTGGCCTTGCACCCTGCTCAGAGTGGTAAGAAATTGCACTTGAATTTGGTGGCCTTGCACCCTGCTTGAAATGGTAGGAACATGGATTTGAATTTGGTGGCCTTGCACCCTGCTTGAAAAGGAATTTCAAGGAATAGTCATGAGTCAACTGCCAGCCCACCAGCCGTGAGTGAGCTGCCAGCAGATCAGGCTTGAGGGACTGAGCTGCCACCCCAAGAACCCATACCAGCACTCCAGAAAGCCCCCCTATTGGCCACCAATATTGGAATTGGTGGAGAGGTGGAATATTGCGTCGGGGGACCAGCCGTCCCGTGTGAACATGGGACCCAACGGGTCCCACTTAGTCTAGTATACTTATATAATCGTGTATATGTTGTGTTTTATATTTGGTTTTTTACTTCTTATGTCTTTTCCTGATTTCTTTCGGCTTTCACTGGTGCTGGTTTGATAAATTCATATAAGAAAAGACAAAATATGAAACGGTCTGTAACTTTTTATGAGGGTCTACCAAGGGGGAGGAGCTCAATGTATAACAACATCACAGAGGTCTATAAATTTTTTGCCATCATCGATGGCCATTCGTCTTAAAGTATCTTTTCTTAGATACCTTAATAGCACTTTTTTTTTAAGCACAATCAAGATTTTTATTTGTTTTGTTTTTTTGTAATTAATTGTATATCACATTTTTTCTTTCCTTTTTTAAGGCACTTTACAAGAAGGAGATGCAATATAAATCTAATAACTTGGGATGACCACCCAACTCCCAGAATTCTGAGGTATTTGGTTGCACCATATGATTCAGGAATACTATCTTGATTTACAATACAAGACAATAGACAAATAAAGAATGGAGGAATTACATTCTGTAGTTGGAATATAAGGGGTGCCAACGAACCAATTAAGAGGGGTAACATTTTTGCCCAACTAAAATCTTTGAAAAGCGACATAATGTTTTTGCAGGAAACGCACATGAAACAACAAACACAAATGAGATTAAAGGCGAAGTGGATAGGCCAAACATACTACTCCTCATTTACTTCTAAATCTAGAGGTATGGCTATTGTTATTCGAAAAGGTATACCTTTTAAATTAAAGAATACTATATACTAATTAAAGAATACTATGATAAATATTTACACTCCGAATTTTGACCCCCAATTTTTTGATTAAATTATAGATATAATATCAGAGTTTAATTACCAAAATGTGATAATAGGGGGGGACTTCAACTGTGTTTTAGATTCATATCTAGATAAATCAGCAAAACAAAGGAGGAGTAATTTAAAATCTAAGACTAGTGAACTTCTAAATACATATATAAAAAATACTAATATAATAGATGTATGGAGATCTGCTAATCCAGTTGGAAGGGAATACTCGTTTTACTCTTTGGTACATAAAACTTATTCAAGAATTGATTATTTTTTAGTGGATATGAAATTAATGCCATATACAATCAATCCAACATACCACATTAGTAGTATCTCAGATCACTCTCCGTTGACATTTTCAGTAAAATTTGAGGGAATGCCGGGTAAAAAATCTTTTTGGAGGTTTAATACACATATTTTAAATGACTTACAAGGCTATCAATATTTAAAACAACAAATGAAACTTTTTTTTGATACAAATGATACACCAGGTACCTCGCCTTCTTTATTATGGGAAACCTTTAAGGCATTTATTAGAGGAATTATAATTTCATATCAAAGTTTTCAAAATAAAAAGAATAAGACAGAACAAATGTTGTTAGAACAAGAAATCAGACAGTTAGAGTTAGATAATGCTAAAGATTCCACGACAGATAAACACAATAAGATAATATTACTGAAATTTAAACTTAATCGAATTTTATCGGCAAGAGTAATAAGACTATTCCAAATTACAAAACAGGAACATTTTGAGTTTGGTGACAAACCACATAAGCTTTTAGCTCGCCAATTGAAAAAACAAGAAAAGGAAAATACTATAACTAAAATTAAATCAAACGTAAATTACTAATACTACCTAAAGATATTAATAATAGATTTGCTCAATTTTACCAAAATTTATACACATCTAAAATTAAAATAGAAGATAGTAAAGTTAAAAAATGTTTAGATAACTGTAATCTTCCAAAACTGGACCTTTTGGAACAAGAGGAACTTGGAGCTCAAATTACAATCAAAGAAATAGGTGAAACAATAAAATCGTTGAAAAATGGTAAGACACCGTTAGTAATGAATTTTATTAAAAATTCCATGAGATAACGACCCCTTATTTATTTAATTTATACTCCCACGCTTTTAAAGAAAACAAACTACCTGAAACACTAACAGAATCAACTATTACGCTTATTCCAAAAAAAGATAAAGATTTAGAAGATCCGGGCTCATACAGAGCTATATCACTTTTAAATACAGACCAGAAAATCTTAGCAAAGACTTTAGCAAGAAGATTAAGCAAATATATTAGTAAATTGATAAACCGTGATCAAACGGAGTTTATACCCAAAAGAAACTCATTTAATCATTTGAGACGCCTGTTTAATATAATGTACTCCCATAAAGTAGAGGAAGAAGATATATCAATTGTTTATTTGGACGCAGAGAAAGCATTTGGTCAGGTAGAGTGGCAATACTTATATAAAGTACTGCAAAAATTTAATATGGGAGAGAATTTTATAACATGGGTAAAATTATTGTATGATAAACCGATGGCAAGAATTTTAACTAACAATATGTTATCTCAAAAATTTCAACTATCAAGGGGTAATAGGCAGGGATGTGTGTTATCACCCCTGCTATTTGCCCTTATGATAGAACCTCTGGCTGAAAGTATAAGAATTCATCCGAATATTCAGGGCTATAATATTAGGGACTCAAAGAATAAAATCTCATTATATGCAGACGATATACTTTTATATATTACAAAGTCACAAACGAGCATACCAAATTTATTAAATTTAATAGAGGAATTCGGGTCTTTTTCTGGATATAGAATAAACTGGAATAAAAGTGAAATCATGACATTAAAACCACAAGAACCTACACACTTATTGAAGTTCCCCTTTAAAATCACAACAGAAAAATTTAAATACTTGGGTATTCACAAAATATAAAGCATTATTCAACGCTAATTTTATACCTTTATTAAATAAACTTAATACGCTGATTAAATTTTGGAAAACACTTCCTTTATCATTATTAGGTAGAATAAATGCAATAAAAATGATATTCCTACCACAATTAATATACCTATTTCAGTCTATACCGGTATATATACCAAAATATATATTTTTAAAATTAGACTCTAATATTACTAATTTTATTTGGGACTATAGATCACATAGAATTACAAAAAAACACTTATGTAAACCAAAAGAGGTCGGGGGACTTTCACTTCCGAATTTTATGTATTATTACTGGGCAGTGCATATTAAGAATATAATTTATTGGCTGGATAGTTCTACCCAACAGACAGAATGGATAAAAATGGAGAAAGAGGAATGTCATCCTTGTAATATAGGAACGATCCTCTTCTCCCCGAAAAAACTGAATAACACAATATATAAGAAGAACCCAATTATATATGGTACAATAAGAATTTGGAAACAAATAAAATTATCTTTAAAATTAAGAAATTTATCATTGTTAATGCCAATAGTGAATAACCCTTTATTTAAACCATCTCTTATTGATAAAACATATAACCAATGGGAAAGTCTCGGAATTAGAAGGATCGGGGATATGTACGAAATGGGAAACCTACTATAATTCCAACAATTACAATTAAAATTTAAACTGAAAAACAACCAATATTTTAAATATCTTCAGATTTGCGATTTCATGAAAAAATATATACAAGGATATCAAAAAATAACCTGAATTATTGGAAGAAGCAATGAATATTGAAGCTCTCACAAAAATTAATATCATATTTATATAATAGTATTCTAAATATAGACTTACCATCGACAGAGGTACTTAGAGAAGAGTGGGAACGGGAACTAATGATAAAAATTACGAAGGTTACATGGGAAAAGTACTTGATATATATTCACAAATGTTCGATTAATGTAAGACATAATCTAATACAATTTAAAATTTTACATAGATTATATTATTCAAAAACAAGATTGAACATATTTTATCCAAATATATCCCCCATTTGTGATAAATGTCTATCCCAAAACGCAACTATAATACACTCCTTATTTTCCTGCATAAAACTTTATAGATTTTGGAGTGATATTTTCGAAATATTTACAAAATTATTCAAGATAAGAATGGAACCTAATACTGAAATGATTATATTTGGAGTAATGGAAGATGGGAATAAATTGAACACATCTCAAAATTTATTTTTTAACTATGGTTTAATAATAGCAAAAAAATTAATACTTAAATTTTGGAAAAATACATCAATACCAACACTTAAAATGTGGATTGCAAGTATGTTGGACACCGCACATCTTGAGGAAATGCGATTCCTCCTAATGGATAAATCAGACCAATTCATAACGAGTTGGTCTCCATTAGTCGTCTTTTTGGAATCATATGGTGCAACACAATTGTAAAAACTAACTGTTTCAGGACTGGACGAGGGTTGGTCAAGATTATAAACAATGATCTCCTTACCTTTTTTTTTTTTTTATGTCTTATTCTCTTTTTTCTATTTTCTTTTTCTCAACTTTCTTCACTCATTCGTCTTTTTTCTTTTTCTTCACACACTATATATCTCACGCCTTTCTATCCTTTACTATCTAATTTCTTTTTCTTATTCTAATCTTTCTTTAATATAATAAAAAAAATAAGAAGCTGTACATAAAATGTATTATGAAAATATATATTAGGCACTTTGGTGCCATATGATTGTACTTACTTCTAATAAAATAAAAAATATATTTTTTAAAAGAATCAATTGCCAGTCTATCTTGGCCAATTCACGTTTCATACCCTCAAAGTTACCTTTCTTTAAGTTTAGACCCTTGTTTCTGAATTAACAATGTCACTCTCCATCCTAATGAAGAACTCAACCATATTATGGTCACTCTTGCCCAAGGGGCCACGCACAACAAGACTGCTAACTAACCCTTCCTCATTACTCAATACCCAGTCTCGAATAGCTTGTTCTCTCGTTGGTTCCTCTACATGTTGGTTTAGAAAACAATCCCGCATACATTCCAAGAAATCCTCTTCCTCAGCACCCCTGCCAATTTGATTCACCCAATCTATATGTAGATTGAAGTCACCCATTATAACTGTTTTACCTTTGTTGCACACATTTCTAATTTCCTGTTTGATGCCATCCCCAACTCCACTACTACTGTTAGGTGACCTGTACATAAATCCCACTAGCGTTTTCTGCCCCTTAGTGTTTCGCAGCTCTACCCATATCAATTCCACATCCTCCAAGCTAATGTCCTTCCTTTCTATTGCGTTACTCTCCTCTCTAACCAGCAACGCTACCCCACCTCCTTTTCCTTTCTGTCTATCCCTCCTGAATATTGAATATCCCTGGATGTTCAGCTCCCAGCCTTGGTCACCCTGGAGACATGTCTCTGTGATCCCAACAATATCATATTCATTAATAACTATCTGCACATTCAACCCATCCACCTTATTACGAATGCTCCTTGCATTGAGACACAAAGCCTTCAGGCTTGTTTTTACAACACTCTTACCCCTTATACAATTATGTTGAAAAGTGGCCCTTCTCTGCTTCCTGCCTCACCCACTGTCTACTAGCTTTCTCTATTTGAGTCCCTCTCCCCAACCGTTCTAGTTTAAAGTCTCCCCAGTAGCCTTTACAAATCTCCCCACCCCTGCCAATTTGATTCACCCAATCTATATGTAGATTGAAGTCACCCATTATAACTGTTTTACCTTTGTTGCACACATTTCTAATTTCCTGTTTGATGCCATCCCCAACTCCACTACTACTGTTAGGTGACCTGTACATAAATCCCACTAGCGTTTTCTGCCCCTTAGTGTTTCGCAGCTCTACCCATATCAATTCCACATCCTCCAAGCTAATGTCCTTCCTTTCTATTGCGTTACTCTCCTCTCTAACCAGCAACGCTACCCCACCTCCTTTTCCTTTCTGTCTATCCCTCCTGAATATTGAATATCCCTGGATGTTCAGCTCCCAGCCTTGGTCACCCTGGAGACATGTCTCTGTGATCCCAACAATATCATATTCATTAATAACTATCTGCACATTCAACCCATCCACCTTATTACGAATGCTCCTTGCATTGAGACACAAAGCCTTCAGGCTTGTTTTTACAACACTCTTACCCCTTATACAATTATGTTGAAAAGTGGCCCTTCTCTGCTTCCTGCCTCACCCACTGTCTACTAGCTTTCTCTATTTGAGTCCCTCTCAGGATATTGGTGCCCCTCGGGTTCAAGTGCAACCCGTCCTTTTTGTACAAAAATGTAGGGCGGGAAAAAAAAGGAACTGCAGATGTCGGTTTACAAAAAATAACAATGTTCTGGAATTAATCAATGGGCCAGGGAGCATCTCTGGAGGGCATGGGTAAGTGACAATTAGGAACGTGCCTTCACCTATCCATGTCTCTCCAGTACTTTTGCGGGTTTTGTTGCAATAACGTTAATAACAATAAATGTTAACTTTGCATCAGCCGAACTTTGTACATATATTCGCAAACAGCTAATCAAACGTTGACATTCTATTCTATTGTGATAAATTACGATGTGCTCTGGATATAATTGTGAGGAACATGGACAGGCAACAGATTCCATGCTATTATAACAAAAAAAATTTTTTTATTATTGTCAATAGAGTCTATGTTTTGAATGGCAACAAATTATGAGGATGCTGAGAAGAAGACTGTGTTATTGATTGGCTGCAGTCTTCCTTGACAGATGGCTCCATTGGCTAGGGATCTCCAGTAACAGAATTAGTTGGGTATTATGAGTAGGTCTTGAATCAGTTTCAGTCGACAGCCTCAGGGTTCTCAGTGCATCCAAGATAAACAGCTGTTGCATTTCTACAGTAAGTCATTTTAAGCTGGATTTAGTCTCTTTTTATGCATTTACAACAGTGGAGTGTCAATTGTGTTCACTCTAAATACTGTTTAGAAATGGTGATAATGAGCATCAACAAATTAGAACAATTATTCTGATTAATTCCTCAAAGGAATCAAAATGCCACAGTACGTTAGATTTCCTAAAGCAATATTGAGATTATTGAGTTTAATGCTTTTCCATCACCAAAGATTGGGTATCCCATAGTTATCAGGTCATCCCTTGACTGTGTTAGGAGTATGTTTGAATACTCAACGTTGCCTCAAAGTACAGCTCCAATCAATAATCAAGACGCTCAGAATCATCCAAGAGAGAATCTAAACCTAGGATCACAACACAATTTGGTATCACTCGATATTTGGTATTAATTTAATGTTAAACTTAGTTCAATTTTTTTCCTCTGGCATGATAACTGGTTTATTTCCAGCATTTGTCTATTCAACAAATGTTTTAATGTCCAATTAATGTTTTAAATTAGTCCATTTATTTGTAAAAATACATTAAGTATGTATTGTAATGCATATTTATAATAATTTGCCGGTATAGCCTTTTCATCTTTTTGGCAGTCACAAAAATATTGTAGTCCTTAAATTGAACTGCACTCAGGAAATTATTAATAAGCACTGATCTTAAACAAAGAGGCCCTTTTTGCTAGTTCATGTATGATATATATTAAAATACTCCCTTCACCACTCTCACAATACCTGGTGAGTATGTACTGTCTATAGAAGGCAAAGCACTCACTTGCCAGGGCCACTCCAATAGCAATTCTGCAGCTGTAATTTAACAACCGAGACTGACAACAGAACACCACATCCTGACATTCTTTACTTTACATTATATTATAATGCATCCCACTTGGAAATATTCTGTTGTTCCTTCATAGCGGTTGAGACTATATCTTGGAACTCCCTATCCTATAGCACAGTACTTTCAGCAGAAAAAAATGCAGCAGTTCAAGATTATCCCCTTCAAGGGCAGATTGAGTTGCTTAGTAAATGCTGGACTTGCCTGTAAATTAACTTTAGAAAATGTCATCAGTAATTTGTATTTATACAACAATCTTAATGGAGAAGAATTTCCCAAGGCACCACAAAAGAACATAACTGGGCAGAAACCAATACCACATAAAATGGGAATATCAGAAAATGTAGTCAAAGGATTATTTTTTTAAGGAATAAATAAAAAGACAGGAGAGATTGGTGAAGTTGTAAAACCTAGGGCATGCATCTAGAGTTTAGTGCTGTATACGTCTAGGCACAGTCTTGCTCTGCAGGGCAAAGGGACATAATGAAAATATGTTCTCAGACAATTGTTGGGCTAGAAAAGATTACAGAAATCAATTGGAGCTTGTCCCTTAAAGGATATAAACACACAGATAGAAGCAAAGAAATCCATCTGCACCAACTTTAAGTTGTTAAAATGATAATAGCACTCAGTCTCATGTTCTGAAAACAAAATCAAAAATTCATCAACACCCATTAACAAACAGCACTGTCAGTCTCCATTGGAAAATTACTCTGTTCCAGGAACAAAAGAATATCAGGTAACAGTTCTCAATTCAGGAAGTGCCCCATACTCACTGCCGGATTTACGTATAGATAGAAAGGACAATGATTATTATTATTATTATTATTATTATTATTATTATTATTTTATTATTATTATTATTATTATTATTTATTTATTCCGAACAAGTAAAGACATTAACGACATTAATATTAACAAAATCGAAATTATCAAACAATTGGACATTACAATCAATATTTACAAAGCAATGAGAAGAACAAAATCAAAGTTCCAATGTCCAACTCTGTGTCTGTACAAGCTCGAAATGATGACAAGAAGTTGCCAAGGAGATACTTGTTCGGCTCCACGATGCTTTCATGAATGCAGCCGCATCCCTGTTCTGTGGACAAAAAAGTCACATTGATCAGAAATGAAAGGTTCCCACTTTCCTTTATAACCTTTTTGGACTACTGCAATCCTGCACATATCAGTATGAAAAGCCTGCAAGGCAGCTTTCTGAATGCCCCTGTCCCACTTAGGAAACCTGAACGGAAACCTCTGGTGACCTTGCGCTCCACCCAAGGTTTCCATGAGTCGCCAGAGGTTTTGGTCACTCGCCTGGAAAACCTCGACCGAAGCGTGAGCTGCATCTACTGACCAAAGATCCTACAGGATCTTTGCTACCGACCGCACACACACACACACACACACACACAAACACATCGCGAAGGTGGGGGCCATGGACAGCGGAGGAACGCTGTCTGCTCGATGAAGAGGAAGATAAACGGCTGCCACAGAGCACGGTAAGTCCTTTAGAGGGAGGGAGGGAGAGAAGGACAGAAGGGGAGAGAGAAGGGGGGGGAGAGAGAAGGGGGAGAGAGAGAGAGAATGTGGGAGAGAGAGACAATGGGAAGAGAGAGAATGGGGGAGAGAGTGAAGGGGAGAGAGAGAAGGGGGGAGAGAGAGAAGGGGGGAGAGTGAAGGGGGGAGAGTGAAGGGGGGAGAGAGAAGGGGAGAAGGAATGGAGACAGTTTTAAGAAGTTTAATAAAGTTAGCGGGCATTTTACCTATCGGAGGATCTTCCGGAGGTCCAGAACAAGGGGTCACAGTTTAAGGATAAGGGGGAAATCTTTTAGGACCGAGATGAGGAAAACATTTTTCACACAGAGTGGTGAATCTCTGGAAATCTCTGCCACAGAAGGTAGTTGAGGCCAGTTCATTGGCTATATTTAAGAGGGAGTCAGATGTGGCCCTTGTGGCTAAAGGGATCAGGGGATATGGAGAGAAGGCAGGTACAGAATACTGAGTTGGATGATCAGCCATGATCATATTGAATGGCGGTGCAGGCTCGAAGGGCCGAATGGCCTACTCATGCACCTATTTTCTATGTTTCTATGTTTCTATCTTCTAGGTCCTGAAAACCAAAGATCCTATAGAATCTTTGCTGAAAACTCCAATGAGCCAATCAAAATGGCTGGTCAGCGAAGGCGATGGCCTTCGACTGCCTGTAAGTAAATAGCAACCCCACTCCACTGGCTTCGACCAAACGGCAACCTATTTTTAATCTAGGCCAGTTTTGAATTTGTTGAAATAATCGCGGTAACATAGAAGAAGCCTCGACTACGCGGAAACCACTTTCGACCATTAGGGAGAGTGACTAAAACCTCCGGGAACCTCACGGAAACCTTGGGTGGGGCGCAAGGTCACCAGAGGTTTCCGTTCGGGTTTCCTAAGTGGGACAGGGGCTTAAGGGTAAAGTTAGATAAAAAGAGAAATGTCACCTCTATGAACTTGTACTTGAAGATTTGAGATGTCAGTGAGGACTATCTTGTGGAGTAGTGGCCTAGCTGAACATTTCTACTGTTGTAACTGTTGAATAGGGAGCATCTTTCTGTAAAGCCTGTATGGAGAAGATATTTGGTGTCACTTTTGTCAAATATTGTTCTCTTAATTTGTACTCACTTCTGATGAACATGGAACCACTTATGTTTACTTTAGTATTTTTGAAGGATAGTTGATGAAACCATCTGAGGATGTAGTGAAATGGATCTCAGTTTGGGTCAAACAACTCGAGTGTTGTTTTGCAGAGAGCAAGACAGCATTCTGCCAGCAAATGCAGGAGAAATGTTCATTTTTTAAGTCATCGACTAATGAAAGGCTGTTTTACAAAGCATTAGACTCATTTCTACCACCAATATCATGGAAATTATTTTTGGGGATGAATTTTGTGCATTGTATTAACAACATTTGGGCACACTAATTCAAGATTGATAGCAGTGGGACACAAAATTCTACCAAAACACATTTTTGTTTCCAACTTGTGTTGATTCCCATTTAAAAATGCAGAGAACATGGCAACACCAAGTAAATATGAAATTTACTTATGCAGTTTTTTGCGCGCATTGAGAGATATATTACAAGCCAGGAAACTGAAAATCGACTGACCATCAATTTTTGATAACTATCTTCGCTATCTCCGATGCCACCTACTTATGTGTCATTTATATATTTACTAATTACGCCTTGTAAATTCTCATCCAATTTGATGAAATAAACCACAAATAGCAACAGCCCCTCCACTGATCCCCAAGGCACACCCAGTCACAGGCCTTTCAGTCCAAAAACAATCTTCTATCACACTACTTTCTTCCATTAAGCCAATTTTCTATCCAGTCGGCTTGCTGGATCTCATGCAATCCAGCCTTCCAGAGCAGTGGAACCTGATCAAGTGTTGCTGAATTCTGTATCCATTTAGCAAGATCTACCTCGATCTCCTGCAATCTATCCTTCTAAAGCAACTTATCTTAAAGGCTTTGCTGAAATCCATACGAACAACATCTATGCCACTGCTCAGGAAGCTGAATTCTCTTGACAAGTGAGGTGACCAGATCCAGCATGGATTTTCCCTTCATAATAATAGGCATGCTTCCCCTTCAAGAAACCGAGTAAACAGACCTTTTTACGATATGAATAAGGGAATGACAAATAATCAATATACATTCCACCTGACCTGAAAGTTTAAGTACAGAGTATATGTAATTCAAGGTGCAGGAGCAACAAAGTAGGAAAGCAAGGTGGTTATATATGGAAAAATAAACTTCTAGCTTCATCAGTGACAAAGTGGGAAACATATCCTTACACATATAGACACTAGTGAATGCAAGAAATAATAGTTGAGGAGCTTTGTACAGCAGTAACCAAGGTTAATTTAGTCTGAATGCATGGAGCATACCAAGTATGTGCATGTACGTAATTACTTTAAGTAACACTATTTAATCTCCCCTTCTTTTGTACAGCCATCAGGCTCCATTTAAGAGAATACAACAGACCCTTATGAGCAGCAGTTTGTTGCGTTCCAGTAGCAGTGCTGGAAATACAGTTCATCAAGTTCGCCCATTATCAGGCGTTGCTTTTTGTTTTGGTTATGCAATCTTTCTCATCTTTAAGAACGTGGGGATCAACTTTTTCCACGTTAGTTTGAAAATATATGCTACATTGTTTTTATGTAGCTGTTTATATCTGCAAATATTAGACACACTAAGATGAGAAGTGGCCAAGAAGCACTTTTTTTCCCCCCCCAACATGGATACAATGTACCATTTGTTCACTGTCTAAGTAAGTGTAAAGAAAACCTTCACATCCCTTATGCTGAAACACCTTATGACCCCTGTCTGGGAAGAGACAGAAATAGTGAGGAAAACAGCTCAAATAGAAAGATTCAGAGATGTGTAATTGGCAAGTTTAAAAGTATTCAATAAACTGCAGTAAAATTTGCCATGCTCTGCACCTATATAGAGAGGCAATAGAGAAACTATTCTGTTTTAGTTCTGCAAGATGCTCACCTGCTTTGGGGAACGACAATGTATTCATTATTCATAAAGAAATGTTTTAAGGATGCTTTTCATGTACTGCTCTTCAGTATGCTCCACTGATGAGAAATAAATTAGCTTAACAATCAAGGCTCATCGTACAAGTGTGTCTAGCTCTTGATGAGAATGATCAAATACATTTGCTGAAAGCCAGATATTTCCGGTCCAGAACATTGTGTTATGTCCTGGAGACACAGAAACAGCTCAGGAATCTGCAGGCCATTTTTTCCAAAACTAGACTACTAACTAGAGTGGACAAAGTGCTGGGTTACTCACTGGGTCAAGCAACATCCCTGGAGAAAAAGGATAGGTGGCAATTCAGTTTGTAACCCAAAACACCTACCCTTTCTCTCCAGGATTGCTGCCTGACCCACTGAGTTACTCCAGCAGTTTGTATCCACCTTTGGTATAAACCAGCATCTGGGTGATTCTTCAGTGTCATAATCTACTTCATTATCCACAACACCACCTATCTTAGTATTATCTGCATACTTACTAATCTAATTTACCACACCATCATCCAGATCATTGATGTATATGACAAACAACAGTGGACGCAACACAGATCCTTGAGGCACCCCACTAGTCACCGGCCTCCAACCTGACAACAGTTATCCACCATTACTCTCTGGTATCTCCCATTCAGCCACTGTTGAATCCATCTTGCTACTCCACTATTAATACCCAACAATTAAATCTTCTTAACCAACCTTCCATGTGGAACTTTGTCAAAGGCCTTACTGAAGTCCATATAGACAACATCCACTGCTTTACCCTCATCAATTTCCCTAGTAACCTCTTCAAAAAATTCAAGAAGATTAGTCAAACATGACCTTCCAGGCACAAATCCATGTTGACTGTTCCTAATCAGACCCTGTTTATCCAGATGATTATATATATTATCTCTAAGTATCCTTTCCATTAATTTGCCCACCACTGACGTCAAACTAACAGGTCTATAATTGCTAGGTTTACTCTTAGAACCATTTTTAAACAATGGAACAACATGCGCAATACGCCAATCCTCCGGCATTATTCCCGTTACTAATGACATTTGAAATATTTCTGTCATATCCCCTGCTATTTCTACACTAACTTCCCTCAATGTCATAGGGAATATCCTGTCCTGTAGGGAATAGACCTGGAGACATCCACTTTTATATTTTTTCAAAAGTGTCAGTACTTCCTCTTCTTTGATCCTCATAGTTTCCATAGCTACCCTACTTGTTTCCCTTACCTCACATAATTCAATATCCTTCTCCTTGGTGAATACCGAAGAAAAGAAATTGTTCAATATCTCCCCCATCTCTTTTGGCTCTTTTGACAGATAGCTGTCCACTCTGACTCTCAAATGGACCAATTTTATCCCTCGTTATCCTTTTACTATTAATATAGCTGTAGAAACTCTTTGGATTTACTTTCACCTTACCTGCAAAGGCAACCTCATATCTTCTTTTAGCTTTTCTAATTTCTTTCTTAAGATTCTTTTTACATTCTTTATACTCCTCAAGCACCTCACTTACTCCATGCTGCCTATAATTATTGTAGATCTCTCTCTTTTTCCAAACCGTGTCCAATTTCCCTTGAAAACCATGGCTCTTTCCAATTATTACTCTTTCCTTTCAACCGAACAGGGACATAAAGATTCTGTACTCTTAAAATGTCACCTTTAAATGTCCTCCATTTCTCTACTACATCTTTCCCATAAAACAAAATGTCCCAATTCACTCCTTTTAAATCCTTTCGCATCTCCTCAAAGTTAGCCTTTCTCCAATCAAAAATCTCAACCCTTGGTCCAGTTCTGACCTTCTCCATAATTATATTGAAACTAATGATATTGTGATGCAGGCTCGAAGGGCTGAATGGCCTACTCCTGCACCTATTTTCTATGTTTCTATGTGATCACTGGACCCGAAGTGCTCCCCAACACATACCTCCGTCACCTGACCTGTCTCATTTCCTAAAAGGAGGTCCAGCACGGCCCCTTCTCTAGTAGGTACCTCTATGTATTGCTGCAAAAAAACTATCCTGCACACATTTTACAAACTCCTAACCATCCAGCCCTTTTACAGAATGTGTTTCCCAGTCTATGTGTGGAAAATTGAAATCTCCCACAATCACTACCTTGTGCTTACTACTAATATCTGCTATCTCCTTACATATTTGCTCTTCCAATTCTCGCTCCCCATTAGGCGGTCTATAATACACCCCTATAAGTGTTGCTACACCTTTCCCATTTCTCAGTTCCACCCAAATAGCCTCCCTAGACGAGCCCTCAAATCTATCCTGCCAAAGCACTGCTGTAATATCTTCCCTGACAAGCAATGCAACACCTCCACCTCTTGCCCCTCCAATTCTATCACACCTGAAGCAACGAAATCCTGGCATATTTTGTTTCCAATCACAGTCATCCTGGAACCATGTTTCACTAATCGCCACAACATCATACTTCCAGGTGTCAATCCAGGCTCTAAGCTCGTCCACCTTTCTTACAATGCTCCTAGCATTAAAATATACACATTTAAGAAACCCACCACCTCTTATTCTCTGTTTATTATCTTTTTCTTCTTTCTCCCCTACATGTTGGGTCTGAGTGCTTCCCTTCTCTGCCTCCTGCCTCACTCACTGTCTACTAGCTTTCTCTATTTGAGTCCCTCCCCCAACCGTAATGTCGCAGATAATGAATACATTTCCTCAAAACATCATTTGTATTTCAATATGAAATCACTTTTAAGGACAGATGGCAGTCTGCAAAAGCCTTCATGGGGTTCAATTAATCATTTCACAATATTAATTTCCGACACGACTTATGATAAATTGGTAAGACCACTCCCAGGATTCACCAAGGGTGTTCACTGGTATCTTCAGGTGTAATCAATAAAGAAGAGTTTTGAGATTCTGTCAGATCTATTATTGTTAATGCTGCGGTGGCAGTGAGGAGGAAAAGCTTCACTAAACACCATAATCAGTTCTTCCATTGTACAATGTACTGAGCCAGGTGTTCTGGTGGGGGAGTGAGCACTTTTGTGATGTAATGTTTATCATCACAACTAAAAACAATGCCAAAATATGTTTGTGAATGTTAAAAATACAGACTTATGGAAAACACGACCAATGACCATCTTCCAAAATGTTGTGAACTACCATTCTGCCTTCAATCGTTTCATCCCGTTCACCAATAAGATCCATTATATGGCCACTAAAATGTAATTAATCCCATCTAGGTATAGAAATTGCATTCCAAAATACTATTAGCTTTAACTGAAGCTTCCTGAAGTAATATTAAATTTGATCTCCCATACAATGCAAAGCAAGAAGTTTATTTTTGAAGCTTAAAGTGGAGATGGAAAATAAATTGGTTTATTTCTTGGCCTCAGAAAGAAACTAAAAGCACGGTAGCTCATTAATCAACTGAAATTATGTGGACACTTTTTTATGACATTAATAAAATATCTGCCATTATGACTAATAACCTTTACAGAGAGTGTTGTTTATAGTTATATACAAATACATATGTCTGAAATGAAAAAGGAGTCATTTCCAACTCCACAAGAGTCTGATGTTTCTATTTTTTCATTACTCCATCATACATTTAAGTCCTCATCACTGCACTCCAATACCCTGGCAGCTGAAGTAAGCCATTATGAAGAATCTTTACCCTTATCAATTCCTCATTAAACCTCTAACAAATATTATCCTTGTTTGTGCATTTCCTTTCCATTCTACTGGATAAATTCCAATAGCGATGTTACTCGATAAAGGGAAATGTATTTTTGAAACTCTTCACTTAGTTCGGGTTAAATTAGATTGGTTTGTTGTCATGTACACCAGGTACAGTGGAATAACTTGTTCACACGGACCTCACAGAGTAAATGGTACACATACAGTAATGTTAAATACAACATCATGATGAGTGCAAAACAACTGCGTTGTGCAGGATTGTACTACAATCTGAAGTAGTACAAAAATATTAAAGTATAATAACAGAATAACCAGATGAGGTAGAGTTAAGTGCAAGAATACCTCCAAGGTGGGGATGTGAAAGAGTCCAACAGCAGGGGGAAGAAGCTGATCTTAAGTCTGGATGTCAAGGCTTTGAAGCTCCTGGATCTTCTCCCAGAACATAGAAGGGAGTGGCCAGAATGGCTGGCATTCTAGATGATACTTCGAGTCATCCTGATGCAACACACTATGAAGATGGACTGGATAGATGCAAATTCTTAGCATTGGATCTTAATGAAATCAACCATATTTATTTAGATCTCATTATTTGCTTGAACTATACAATTAAAGATAAATATGCTCATCTGGTGAATGTTTTAATTCAATGATAGCACTGTTATTTTTCCCCATAGCACCCCAAATATAGCCAATGATTAGGCATCCTCAGCCTTCAGTATAGAGAATTCTAAAGGTACACAAGCATCTGATTGAAGGAATTTCCCTTCACCGTGGTGTTGAAATGGCTATGTTCATATCGTAGGCTTCCGTCCCAGTTCTAAATTTTTCAGCCAAGAGAAATAACATCCAAGAATGTGAAATAAAAACAGGATATGCCAGAAACACTCGGCAGATGAAATATTCTGTATTTGTAATCTCTTTGGATTTTCTTTAATATTATCTGCCAAAGCAATTTCTTGCTCATTTTTGCCCTCCAATTACCATCTTAAATATACTCCTCAGTTCAGAAAACTGCTCCTGGGATATATTTGAAACCAGCTGCCTGGACTTGCCTCATGCTTCCTTTTTTCTGACAGGCAGCATCTCTGGAGAGAAGGAATGGGTGACGTTTCGTGCCGAGACCATTCTTCAGAGTGCGTTTGAAGGGTCTCGACTCGAAACGCCACCCATTCCTTCTCTTCAGAGATGCTGCCTCTTCAGCTTAGTTACTCCAGCATTTTGTGTCTATCTTTGGTGTGACAGTTGTGTCATTTCATCGGCTTCGTGTATTGCGTGCCCAGGAGAGAAGCTGGACATGCCGCTTGCATCTATTCAAACAAGTGCACTCAAATTGAAATCCCACATTAACCATGTTCCCGAATGTAAGAACGATTTATACATGTAATGCATGATATACACCAGTTAATTAACCATGTATATCATGTATTACATATATGTGTGGGGATCACCGTGGTGTGGAGGTTGGGGTCCGATGGCGGTGTATCTGAAAATTTCATGCATTATTTCTCGAGTTATTTATGAAAATGTTCACAAATCTCAAATAACTTAGAAACTAAACGAGATGGTCTCGCAGACTGATGATGTCACAATGGATCTGACTGCCTGCCTCTGCTCGCACTGCGAGTGACATCACCCCTGTTCTGTCTTCTGTACTTCTTGGTTTCTTAACTTTCACTTCTTTAAATTTGTCAGTTAGCGCTTTTAAACTGCCGCTCAGGTCGTGCTGCGCGCTCCGCTGGGCTCCTTGAAGTTCTACAACTTGGCGGTGGCGGTCGTTGTCACTGCGCGGATGCGGGGAAGCGCGGTGAAAAAGTGGCCGTGGCAGCTGTCACGCGGGACGACCTCCTCTCCATCTCTCCCGCCCAATCGTCTGTCACGCGAGTAGGTGGGCTTCCCCTCGCGGAAGCCACGATCGGCTGGATCCCCACTGCTTTTGACAGTCCTCAAATCGCTCCAGGCCTCGCTCCCCTCCTCTCTCTCTCTCTCCCTCCTCTCTCTCTCCCTCTCTCCCTCCCTCCTCCCTCTCTCTCTCCCTCCCTCCTCTCTCTCTCTCTCTCCCTCCTCTCTCTCTCCCTCCTCTCTCTCTCTCGCCCTCCTCTCTCTCCCTCCTCTCTCTCTCCCTCTTCTCTCTCTCCCCCCTCATCTCTCTCCCACCCTCCTCTCTTTCTCTCTACCCCTCCTCTCTTTCTCTACCCCCTCCTCTCCTCTCTCTCCCCCTCTTCTCCCCCGCCCCCCCTCCACCCCTCCCCTCCCCACCCTCCCTTCCCCTCCCCACCCTCCCCTCCCCTCCCCCTCACCTCTCCCCCTCACTTCCCCCCTACCCCCCTCTCCCTCTCTCTCCCCGTCCTCTCCCCCTCCCCCACCCTCCCTCCCCCCCCCCCTCCCCCCCTCCCCCCTCCCCCCTCCCTGTGTCCCTGCACCTCTCTTTCTGTCTCTGCCCCTCTTTCTGTCTCTGCCCCTCTCTCTCTGTCTCTGCCCCCCCCCTCTCTGCCCTCACTCTCTACCCCCCTCCCTCTTTAGATGCGCCTGCGAGTCGGGGGCTATGAGTCAGTGGATAGCGCGGGTATGGGGTAAAAGGAGCTAATGAATAATATTAATAAAATATCAAGGGGGGTGGTTCATGTGTGTGTGTCCGGGGGGTAGTTAGTGTGTGTGTGGGGGGGTAGTTAGTGTGTGTGTGTGCGGGGGTAGTTAGTGTGTGTGTGGGATGGTTAGTTTGTGTGTGACACCGCATGCTGCCCCCCCACAAACCACGCATTGAGGGGACGGCACCCAACGAGTCCCACTTGGTCTAGTGAACATTATATTGATGTACCCAAGTAATGGTATGAATGAATCCTTTTAACAAGCTATAGGGCAGTAAAACAGATGCGGTAAAACATAAGTGAAACATTTCTCTTCAATAATGCATAAAATTGTAGCATATATATAGTTAATTTAATATTCAAGAGCTGTATAAGTAATTTGCCTGCATTTGCTGCATTGCTTTAAAATACATGAGAGAGTCAATAAAAACATATTTAATTTCACTGCATTCTGTACTACCCCCACCCCTGCTCAACCTCCAATCTACATCCCATGCATTATATTTGTCTGGGTGTCTGAACTATCAACGGCCGTGTAGTCTTACTCAAATTAAGAACAATAAACATAATTGATATTCTTCATTACAGCACTGATACATTTTAGATGCTCCAAAATCTGACTAAAATTTCACCACTTTGCATAGTCTTCAGTTTCTGGTTGCAGAACAACACTTCAGTTCTGACCTACTTGGGATCATTATTAAATAGCTCTCAGTTGCTCTGGATTCTAAATCACTCCAGAGTTTGATTACAGGACAACATTTGGAAATCATTCAGTTAAGGTCATGAGACTTCACTGCTGTAGAAAGCATCAAATGAGCACAAGTCCACAGGCAGATCTCAGCGGCTTTCTCAAATGCCGAAAGCATATATCATGCTAAGCGCATTGCTGTATTAATGTAGTTATACAAATCTTCAGTTTATTTTTGTTTATTAACATTTCCACAGTCCAGGAATTTCAATGTCAATATTTCTACCCAATTGAGTACTACTCTTTTTAGAAGTTCATTTCAGATCACTCTAATTAAAATGCTGGATTTAAAAGTGGCTGTAAATTGTGCAAAAGTGGAGGAGCAAAATTGTTGGATAGATATCAGTAATTGGTCAGACTCATTCTAAGTCATCCAACAGCAGCATAATCCCTGCCTTATTTACAGTATCAAACAACATTCTTCTTCACTTACTTAGATGAAAGAGAGAGTCATAGATTCAAACAGCCCAACTTACCAATGCGGGCCAAGATGTCCCATCTACACTGGTCCTGACTGAGTTTAGCCCATATCCCTCTCAGCCAGGGGTCAGCAACCTACGGCCCACGGGCCGGATCCAGCCCATAACCCAAAATCATCCAGCCCGCAGGCGGATTGTTTTTCAATTCGTTTTCGCGACCTGGGAGCTGCAGTCAGTCCCGGGGCAGGCGAGTCGACCTGGGAACTGCAGCCAGTCCCGGGGCACTATCTGCTCACAGATAGATGTGGATCTATCTATGAGGTGCCGCCATCTATCTGTGAGCAGATGGCACCACCTCATAGATGTGGCCCACCATCCGCTAACAGACATGGGTCCTGGCCCCTATTCAGAACAAGGTTGATGACCCTTGCTCTAAACCTTTCCTATCCATGTACCTGTCCAAATTATTTTTAAATGTTATTAAAATACCTGCATCAACTACATCTTCTGGCAGTTCATACCATATACCTGTTTAAGAGCTGCCCCTTAAGTTCCTATAAAATCTTTCGCCTCTCACTTTAAACTTGTGTCTTTTGGTTCTTGATTCTCCTGTGGGTAAAAACGTCACTACATCCATTCCCCTCATGATCTAATACACCTCTATAAGATCACCCCTCAGCCTCCTGCTCTCCAAGAAATGAAATACTAACTGGCCCAGCCTCTCCAGATAGCTCACGCCCTCAGGTCCTGGCAACATTCTTGAAAAACTTCTCTGCACACTTTCCAGCTGAACAACCTTATGGCAAGAAGACCAATACTTCAAATACTCATAGACTTTCAGTCCAAAAAACAACCTTCCACCATCACCCTCTGCTTCTTTCCACAATGTCAATTCTCAATCCAGTCCGATGTGATCTAACCAGAGCAACCTACCATGCGGAAGCTTACAGTATCTAATGCCTTGCCGAAGTCTATATAGACAACTAGACTAAGTTCACACGGGAGGGCTGGTCCCCCAACGCAATATTCCACCTCTCCACCAATTCCAATAATGGTGGCCAGTGGGGAGGTGGGGAGTGGGGCTTTCTGGTGCGTCAGTATGCGTGATGTGGGCCGAAGGGACTTATTTCCAGAGGGCTAGTATGCACATTGTGGGCCGAATAGATTCTTGGGCTGGCAGCTCAGTCACTCAGGCCTGGTGGGCTGGCAGCTCAGTCACTCAGGCCTGGTGGGCTGGCAGCTCAGTCACTCAGGCCTGGTAGCTTAATCACTCAGGCCTGGTGGGCTGGCAGCTCAGTCACTCAGGGCTGGTGGGCTGGCAGCGCAGTCACTCAGGGCCGGTGGGCTGGCAGCTCAGTCACTCAGGGATGGTGGGCTGGCAGCTCAATTACTCAGGGCTGGTGGGCTGGCTGATCAGTCACTCAGGGTTGGTAGGCTGGCAGCTCAGAAACTGCCAGAAATTCTGCCCAAACAGGTGAGAGACTATGTGAGAGAGAAGGGGAGAGGGTGGAGAATCAATGTTAGGCATTTTTCATCATTTTCTACAGATCACAGCAATGAAGGAGGAAAATCAATCCTGGCCTGGATCTCACAGGGAGTCAACGAAGGGAGGCAGAAAAATACCGGGGTGAGGTTTAATACTTACAGGTTTAATACTTTCAAGCAGAATGCAGGCCACCAAATTCATTTCATACCATTTCAACTAGAGTGCAGGCTACCAATTCATTTCATTTCAAGCCGAGTTCAGTTCACTCACGGCGTAGACTCACAGTTCTGGACTCAACTCTCACTAACAGTCTTCCAGGGTGACTGACTCACATCTGGCCTCCGGGGCTTCATACACCTGCCCCCCCCCCCCCCCCGGAAGGGGCGTTACCGTCATCATGGTGATTGACAGGCGAGAGGACCCATCAGCTGATCTCAAGAATTCTAGCTTCCCACAGTGTGGATCAGGCCCAATCATGATGTTTATGTTGTAAGAGCAAAGTTTCAAACTAATTCCATCTGAGGTTCTTCTTCAAAGTGAAGTGGAAAATGTGGTAAAAGTAATTGGATTAAAACAGAATTATATTTGAATTATAGAAATATATATTGTTCTAAAGTGCTGGTGTTTTCTAATTCCCTCAAATTTTAAAATCCTGCATCTATCCCCTTTATTGCCAACACTGACAGCCTATTTTCTTCCACTATGATTTTTTTTTTTATTAAGCTAGTTTCTTTGCATAAATAAACAAAGCAAATCCATCAGTTGTTGAGGGGGTAGGAGTGGCCGCAGGGAAGAGACAACTTCAAAGATTACACCCTTCCTCTTGGCTGATATAGAGCCATTTATGTTAACAAACTGGAACAGGGTGAATCATAGCCAGAAGTTATCAGGTAAATTATTACTTTCCACTGCAAATAATGCAGATCCAATAAAGGACAGCCAAGCTACAGTGCCTAATTAACTCATTTAAAAAAAGAAAATTGTCTGATAATATGATTCACCTATTTGCAATTGAAATCAACATCCATTATTCTCTTTTCTCCATTTCTTTGCAAAAGGCAATAAGATTAAATATATTTTTCATAACACTTGGCTTATAAAATATCTCATTTGTACTTCAAACTAATATATGGGCAAATGCAAAATGCAAATAATGTATTCAGTCCTTTACTTCAATATTAAATTAGATGTGACTATGCTACAGTATTATGCCTAAACCAATATGAAGATGGAATTTCATTTACCAGAAAAATATTAGTAATCAGAAGCTAATCGTTAAAGATAGGTTAATAACAAATTTAAAGTCATAAAGTACTCATTTTCACATATTTGATGGTCTGCATTTTAAAAAACACAATAGATCACCTGCAGAATTGCTTCTGTCAAGCCAGCATTATAAAGTTATGAGGAAGCTATGCTTCTGAAATGACTTGGAAGCAAATTTGGATGGCCGCTACAGTTTCAATGAAATATTCAGTCAAAAATGTAAATAATATATCTAGATTATCTATAAATATCAGTCCTTCTCCCCTCTTTGTCTAAACTAATAATAGGGGTGGCACAGTGGCAGGTTCGATCCTGACCACAGGTGCTGATTGTACGGAGTTGGTACGTTCTCCCTGTGATCGCGTGGGTTTTCCCCGGGTGCTCCAGTTTCCTCCAACATTCCAAAGATGTGCAGGTTTGTAGGTCAGTAAAGGTTGGTTCTTTATCCCTAGTGTGTAGGATAGTGCTAGTGTACGGAGATCGCTGGCCATCACAGACTGGGTGGTCCGAAACCCTGCTTCCTCGCTGTATCTCTAAACTAAATACACATGCATTAATAGTTTCTTTAAAACCGTACCTCAGGATGTTTAACGTTCATGCTTCAGTTTAGTTTGAGAACACTTAGTTACACAGTTCACATTTCATGTGAGATCTTCTCTGAAATGCACTTGCAGCCAGGAGGGTAAATGAGAAATTGTGCAACATTACAGGCTTTAAAGGCATTTAAATTCAAATAACCATAGTTTATCACTAGCAATGAGCTGAAGCCTAATGGGGCAAAACCATGAACATACAGTACTTATCTTTGTTTTTAATATGTATAATGCCTATCATTCAACAAACTGCATCTTGAGTGCCTTACAAACAATGGTTATTTAACTCCACATGCAGGCATCAATTCAATGAGTTCCGTGTAACCTGGTTGTAAAACCCAGCCTGCAGAATCTGAGTGGTAAATAAAGTCAGTTCACAGATATGGGATGTTCTTCTTTGGAGACAACTAGTAAAATTAAATTGATTCAATCTTTCCTTGAAAATTAGTGGGGTTTCGGAGATGGGAATACTCTATGAGTTAGCATTGACTCAATAGCCTTCTGCTATACCATATGAATACCATATTTGATCCTTTCTACTTCAGTGATCGGCCTTATGTTCCCTTTCACCACTTGGTTCATGGCACTTTTCAATCTATATTACTAAAATTCTGATCTTGACCGCTTTTGGCCCACTGTGCTGCGATTTCCAAGAGAACGCCGCCACCTACGGCCGTCATTTTTGGCCACCTCGCTCAGAGCCCCCCTCCGCCTTTCGAAACCAGAGGATTTTTCCCATCGATAAAGAATCAGAGAGATATTAATGTTTTTTTTTAATTCCCCATTCTCTCTGCTGCCCCCACTGGCGGCAGAGGGAGGGACTATAAAACCCAGAAGTGTAGTCCCACACTCAGTCTCTGCCAGACCCAGGAAGCGAGAGGGTCACGGCTCTCTGAGCTGCGAATAACACTGAACGCACGTCTACTCCACGGTGAGTCCCCTCGATGCGGCTGTAAGGTGGCTGCTGCCCAATTGTTTGCCTCGCCTTTTTTTAAAGTTTGTGTTCACAAAATGAATTTTGGTTGTCGGGTGGCTGCTGCCCAATTGTTTGCCTCGCCTTTTTAACGAGTTTGTGTTCACAAAATGAATTTTGGTTGTCGAGTGGCTGCTGCCCAATTGTTTGCCTCGCCTTTTTAACAATTTTGTGTTCACAAAATGAATTTTGGTTGTCGGGTGGCTGCTGCCCAATTGTTTGCCTCGCCTTTTTAACAATTTAGTGTTCACAAAATGAATTTTGGTTGTGGGGTGGCTGTTGCCCAATTGTTTGCCTTGGCTTGGCTCTTAAAATTGTTGCAACAGTTGGTTGCCAACCCAATAATCCATTCGGCCCGCAACACCCATACTAGCGCAACAGAAAGCCCCCCCCCCCCCACTCCCCCACTGGCGAGCAATATTGGAATTGGTGGAGAGGTGAAATATTGCGTTGGTGACCAGCCCTCCCGTGTGATGCTGGGACCCAACGGGTCCCACTTAGTCTAGTACCATATAGTATTAGGCAGTGTATAGTAGCCAAAACATTCCCTTTCCTCCCACTCTTCCCTTAAGAAGTGCAATTTGTCATTGAATAGTGTCAGGATGCCTGATATTATAGTTCCCATAATAAAATGGCCAGTGGAGTGCCGATGAGCCTTTTCACCATCCACAAGGCACAGGTCAGCGGTGTAATAAAGTACACTCCACTTGTGTGGACGAGTGCAGCTCCAAAAGCACTCAAGAACCCCAAACACGGTTGTGACAAAGGCAGCTCACTTGATTAGCAACCCATCTGTCACCCCAGTGGCTGTAATGTACCAATTACATAAAACGGTGCAGTTGTTCCTCAACATGACTCACGACTACATTTCAATGTGCACACCATACTAGGCGACAGTTCCTCCAGAGAAGGAACAACCTCCTAACTTTGTAACATATCCCAAAGGTGGAATCACAACATTTCTGCTCCCAAAGTAATGGATACAAATAAATTCAGCCCAGTCATTTTATATTTGCTGAAATATGAGCTGAATGAGCTAAATATATTTCCTCGTGTATTTATTTTGCGTTATCTTGCTGATATGAAACCATATTACTGAAGTTTATTACACAATATTGTATCCCACATTCTCACATCTAATTCAAATAGGAAATCTGGAAAATGCTTCCTACATTTCTTGACTCTGGAAATAATAATAATAATAATAAGATATGTTTTATTGTTTATATTTTACCCCACTTTTCTGATTAATAACATTTGAGTGATAGGAAACTAATTTTGCATTAATCAGTTTCCTATTGAAAATTCAATTCAAATAGTTTCATTTCTATGGCTTGTGGTCCCTTCTTAGTGGCACATGCATAATAAACTCCAAAATGATCTACGGCCATTCAAAAATATATTTAACAGTCAGCACACTATCAGGCTTATCAATGCCTTTCTCTTCATCATGGCATGCTTCTCAAGAAAACTGTTTGCAATTAGATACCCTAATGTGTGGAAAATAACACTTTTCAACCATACATTTTGTACATTTGATTCTTTCCCAATTGCCCATCAGTCATACTAACCAATTTTCTCTTCCACTGCAAGGTTGTAAATAGAAATTGGTGTAGGTGATGCATCTTCTAAATTAAAACACTGGATGTTTCAATCTAGCTCCTCATTTCCTAAAGACGACACAATTTACTTGAAAACAATAATGTCCTCAAAGCTGTATAGTCTTCATATCAATGCAGACATTTATATCTTTCAATAAAAGAATGAAACAAACAACAGCATGACAGATTAAACACTTTGCAAAAATATTATTTGCATAACTAGCTAAAGGAGAATTATTTCTATTTGTTTGAAAACAACGGCTAGGGTCTGATCAGCTCATCCGGTCCTAAATGTGTTTGAATTTAAGTCTGATTATTAGGTTTATGATACCAATCCCACAATGAATTTTTCAATTAAAAATACTGATAGTACAATTAATAACTGATGTGAAAAGAATTTGTTCATGAAATGTTGCATCAATTGCTATAAACATCCAGTGATTTTTATAAAGCCAACAATTTTCTATGTATTGCTCCATGTGCATTTTACAGCCTAAGAAAGTCATTTCACATCTGTAATCCTGCAATGATCATTCTTGGGGAAAAAAGTGAACAAAGATTACGCAGATTCTAACAATACAACTACTGGGTAATGAAAATGGCTTTGTATATACCTGCGGAAATAGTCCAACCATTATAAAATTTAGGCCATGAGCTAAAGATAAATAAATACATTGCTAACTCAACTGTTGAAGATGTAATTTATGCATAGAAATATGAGGAAATTACACAGGCCCCCTATTCATTCTTTTTCTCCCTGACACAATGAAATGATATATGGGTATTGCAAGAGTAAACCAGGCTTCTTATAAGATTTGTACGGCACTTACTGAACTGGAATGCCACAATAACTTGCTGATAAATAGACTGCCACAGAGGTCACTAAATACTATGTACCACAAGCTAATGTAAAAATCACAGAGTCTGGTGATTCATTTATCTCAAGTATTACAGAACAAACAGGTCCAGGACTTTCATGCTCCAATCTTCATTCATCATTAAGCTGGTCCATGTCAGTTGGGGAAAAAGAAGCTACTGAACACATGACTTCTAAATCAAAGTTTCCAGCTACTTTCTATCATATGGCACTATCATATTCTTCGTTAATTCCTAACAAATCAGCATATATAATACTAACAATTTGAAATGTTTTTAGATGATTCTTGACCATTAGAAAAACTGACACTTAATTGAAATGTAAATCTAAAAATATACACTGATATATCATTAATAAATGAATAGAGAATGGTGTAACAGTGATGTGCTTCATCTGTACTTGCAAAGCCATTTTACAAAGCACCATAAAATGGACTAGTTAGCAAACTGATGTGGGGCCGCTGCTGTACAAACATATAACTGGCTTAAGGATTGTAAACAGAAAAATAAAAATGTTTTTTTAACAGGAAAGTTCCCATTTTTAAGACCATTGCTCATTTAAATTTACATTAATGCTCTAGACTTGGATATATAGATGACATTATCAGATGATAGAAGGCATGAACAGTGAAGAGACT
>NC_045962.1:61599754-61802254 GCF_010909765.2 Amblyraja radiata | reverse complement strand
CTCTGTATGACTCCATGGATGTATGATTACGTGGCTATACAACAAGTTACATTAATACAGCATCTGTGGTAATGGTCTTGTGTTACTTACGGTTGGGAGACTCAGGATCAAATGGATCTAGCTTAGAACGGACATCTTGGCCAGCATGAACAAGTTGGATGGAAGGCCCTGTTTCCATTCTATATGATTCTATGACTATCAGAGTTGTGAGGATATCCAGAATGATGCTGGATATTCACCATGTAAGAATAGGATTCGTTTTATGGACTCGACATCTCAGGCAAGACATTTTAGGTCATAATACGTGACCGCTTATTTTCATGTTGCGTCTGTTCACTTGCCATTTAGCAACAACTTCTGATTACCATACTTTTCCAACTACAAATTTTCAGGTTTTCCTGAGCCACGACACCACCCACTTCACTATTTACTGATGGAGCAGCAAAACCAATAATGGATCCAGAAAACTCCAGCAATGATTTCGATATCAACTCAGCCACCAATGACAGTTCTATGAACAAAAATGCTTGCATTTCTACAGTGATTTTCATGGTCTAGGAATACATCGTTGAATTTCCTTGCCAATAATCTTTTTCTTTTTTTTTAAAACATAGCCATTGATAGCCACTGATAAACAGTATTCCAGAGTATCATGTAGCAAGGTCCCTCTAACAGCACTCAGATAAATTACCAGAGAATTTCCTGTTCATGGTGTTGGTTGAGACCAGAACATCTCCTGTTCATCTTCATGTTTTTGGGGGAAATTATATAATGCAACCAAGTATGCCTATCTTATGATGATGTTACTTCCTAAGTGTTTTGCTTGTTCCTCAATTCCTGTGGATTCATTAGATTAAAAGTAATGGATGATTATATCTGCAGTGGTTTATGGATCTAATTTACTATTGCCATAATTCTTCTTTGGCAAACTAAATATGGATAATTCGACAAACAGTTCAACTGCCTCATAGAAACATAGAAACATAGAAATTAGGTGCAGGAGTAGGCCATTCGGCCCTTCGAGCCTGCACCGCCATTCAATATGATCATGGCTGATCATCCAACTCAGTATCCCGTACCTGCCTTCTCTCCATACCCTCTGATCCCCTTAGCCACAAGGGCCACATCTAACTCCCTCTTAAATATAGCCAATGAACTGGCCTCGACTACCCTCTGTGGCAGGGAGTTCCAGAGATTCACCACTCTCTGTGTGAAAAAAGTTCTTCTCATCTCGGTTTTAAAGGATTTCCCCCTTATCCTTAAGCTGTGACCCCTTGTCCTGGACTTCCCCAACATCGGGAGCAATCTTCCTGCATCTAGCCTGTCCAACCCCTTAAGAATTTTGTAAGTTTCTATAAGATCCCCTCTCAATCTCCTAAATTCTAGAGAGTATAAACCAAGTCTATCTAGTCTTTCTTCATAAGACAGTCCTGACATCCCAGGAATCAGTCTGGTGAACCTTCTCTGCACTCCCTCTATGGCAATAATGTCCTTCCTCAGATTTGGAGACCAAAACTGTACGCAATACTCCAGGTGTGGTCTCACCAAGACCCTGTACAGCTGCAGTAGAACCTCCCTGCTCCTATACTCAAATCCTTTTGCTATGAAAGCTAACATACCATTCGCTTTCTTCACTGCCGGCTGCACCTGCATGCCCACTTTTAATGACTAGTGTACCATGACACCCAGGTCTCGCTGCATCTCCCCTTTTCCTAGTCGGCCACCATTTAGATAATAGTCTGCTTTCCTGTTTTTGCCACCAAAATGGATAACCTCACATTTATCCACATTATACTGCATCTGCCAAACATTTGCCCACTCACCCAGCCTATCCAAGTCACCTTGCAGTCTCCTAGCATCCTCCTCACAGCTAACACTGCCCCCCAGCTTAGTGTCATCCGCAAACTTGGAGATATTGCCTTCAATTCCCTCATCCAGATCATTAATATATATTGTAAATAGCTGGGGTCCCAGCACTGAGCCTTGCGGTACCCCACTAGTCACTGCCTGCCATTGTGAAAAGGACCCGTTTACTCCTACTCTTTGCTTCCTGTTTGCCAGCCAGTTCTCTATCCACATCAATACTGAACCCCCAATGCCGTGTGCTTTAAGTTTGTAAACTAATCTCTTATGTGGGACCTTGTCGAAAGCCTTCTGGAAGTCCAGATACACCACATCCACTGGTTCTCCCCTATCCACGCTACTAGTTACATCCTCGAAAAATTCTATAAGATTCGTCAGACATGATTTACCTTTTGTAAATCCATGCTGACTTTGTCCAATGATTTCACCACTTTCCAAATGTGCTGCTATCCCATCTTTAATAACTGACTAGCAGTTTCCCCACTACCGATGTTAGACTAACTGGTCTGTAATTCCCCGTTTTCTCTCTCCCTCCCTTCTTAAAAAGTGGGGTTACGTTTGCTACCCGCCAATCCTCAGGAACTACTCCAGAATCTAAAGAGTTTTGAAAGATTATTACTAATGCATCCACTATTTCTGGAGCTACTTCCTTAAGTACTCTGGGATGCAGCCTTTCTGGCCCTGGGGATTTATCGGCCTTTAATCCATTCAATTTACCCAACACCACTTCCCGGCTAACCTGGATTTCACTCAATTCCTCCAACTCCTTTGACCCGCGGTCCACTGCTATTTCCGGCAGATTATTTATGTCTTCCTTAGTGAAGACGGAACCAAAGTAGTTATTCAATTGGTCCGCCATATCCTTGTTCCCCATGATCAACTCACCTGTTTCTGACTGCAAGGGACCTACATTTGTTTTAACTAATCTCTTTCTTTTCACATATCATAAATGGGGGGAATGCGATATTGTGGCACCTTACTAAATATAGTCTGAGAGAAATATGACCAAGAGCAGGCAGAAAAGGACACTGGAAGGTTTGTTCACAAAAAATAAGTAGAGTCAAAACTAGAGTCATCAAACAGGCCCTTCAGCCCACCTAGTCCATGCTGACCATTGGCATATTAGGCCAGGCTCATTTGCCTGCATTTGGCCCATGTCTTTCTAATCCCTTCCTATCTGTCCAAGAGTATTTTAACAGATGTAATTGGATATGCTTCCACAGCTTCCTCTGGCAGCTCATTCCAGGCATGGACTACCCTTTGAGTGAAAATTTTATCCCTGAGGTCCATTTTAAATATCTCCCTCCTCACCCTAAGCCTATGCCTTCTGGTTTTAGAATCCTCTACCTTGGAAAAAAGACCGTGACTGCTCACTTTATCCATTCCCCTCATAATCCCACCTCAATAAGGTCACCCCTCAGCCTCCTATCCCTATAATCCAAGCTTGTAAACCCAAGTAATCCTGGTGAATCTCTTTCACACCCTTTTCAACTTAATGACATCCTACCTTAATGTCCACAAGCACACACAATATTTTAAGTACTCCAAAAACTTTTACTGCTACATCATTTCTTCCAGTTTTTGCACTCAATACTATTCCTACTGAAGGAGAGCATTCCCAATGCTTTTTTCGCCACAATGTCCACCTGACTTGCCACTATTAGAGAACCATGCACCTGTGCTCCCAGATCTCTCTGTTCCACAACACACTCCAGGGCTCTTCCATTAACTGTGCATGTCTTGCATGTACTGTGCTAGCTGGACATACCAAAATGCAACACCTCACGCTTGCCAGAATTAAATTCCATTTGGAAGTCCCTGGCCCAGCTTCTCACTGTCTACCATACCAACAATTTTCATGCCATCTGCAAATTTACTAGCAATGTTAACTACTTTGCCATCCAAATCATTGCTGCATATAAAGAATAGCAGAAGACCCCAGCCCGACCTCTGGGGCAAGCCATTGGTCAGAGGCCTCTAATAGGAAAGGCCTCCTCCTCCTTCCTTATCGGACACCCTTTTGTATCCTATTCACCTCTACCCATTGACATTTACTCCAGCCATCTGTTAATCAAACCCCCCACCTCACCGTTGCCTATCACTTACCAGGCTTTGTTCCATCTCCCTTTTCCAGCGTTCTTCCCCCCTAATCCAATCATTCTGAGGAGAGTCCCGACCCAAAATATCTTCAGTCCATTCCCTCCACGGATGCTGCCTGAACCGCTGAGTTTCTTCTACACTTTGTGTTGTTTTGCTCAATTAACGTCAGTGATTGCTCAACAGGCCAAATGAAAGGAATATGAACAATTCAGAAATCAGAAATCTAGGGGCTTGGAGGGATCATCCAAACAGAGGGGGGAAAGTGCACAGAGAGATTCAAAATCAAAGGTAGGAATTGTTATACTGAAGAGCTGAAACAAAAGCCAGTATGGGGCAGCCAGGATAGAGGTGATATTTAAATATGATGGTGTGAATTAGACGAACAGGAGCATTTTAGATGATTTCAAATGTGCTACGAATCGAAATATCAAGGTTACAAAGGGGGCGTGTTGAAATAACCACTCAGTTAATAATACGGTGGCTGACCTACGCTGAAATTCTCTCTTTGATTTGGTTATTGTCAAAAGCTAAAATAAATTGCTAATATTCCTGCTTCTAATTGCTATTTGAAGATGTCTGTTAAAAGTACACGGATGAGGATTCTGAATGAACTCAGAGCTGGCTTTAACTGCTCTCCAGTGAGACCAAAGAGCTTGCGCAAATGGTTGTTATTCATGTTATGTTTCACAAGTGAATACAGAAGGACAGTTAGCAATGTGGAACCATACTCAACCCACGCAATTAGTTAATGTTGTCATCAGAGGAGGACAGGAGAGAGAAAAAAATCAATGGTAAAAAATCTATACAAAAACATCAGTGATGTAACTCATGTTTTAGTTTAGTTTAGTTTAGAGATACAGCGCAGAAACAGGCCATTTCGGCCCATCGTGTCCACGCCGACCAGCGATCCCCGCGCATTAACACTGTCCTATACCCACTAGGGACAATTTATATTTATACCAAGCCAATTAACCTACATACCTGTACGTCTTTGGAGTGTGGGAGGAAGCCAACGATCTCGGAGAAAACCCACGCAGGTCATGGGGAGAACGTACAAACTCCATACAGACAGCACCCGTAGTCAGGATTGAACCCGGGTTTCCGGCGCTGCATTCGCTGTAAGGCAGCAACTCTACCGCTGTGCCACCGTGCCAAAAAGGATTGTAATATCTGCAATCAAACATTGTTGGATGGTTTATTTCCATACATCACTACTTCCATTAAAATGCACACTAAATGATCTAAGTTTCATATCATTATTGAAGACTTTTAAGATAGGATTGAAATTTCAGTTGTTATGTTGCAACAACTTCGTCTCACTGGAATAATAATGATGTGAATATTAAGTTAAAGTACACAGAACACAGAAAAGTACAGCACATGATCAGCTAATAATGTCTGCGCCGAACATGATGTCAAGCTGAATGAATCTCATCTGCTTGCATGTGATCCATCCCCTTCCATTTCGTGCACATCCTTGTCCCTGTCCAAAAGTCTCTTAAGTGCCACTATCATATCTACCTCCACCACCATCCCCGGCAGCCTGTTCCAGGCACCCACCACCTGGAACATAGGTACACAAGAATGCTGGAGAAACGCAGCGGGTGCAGCAGCATCTATGGAGCAAAGGAAATAAGCAATGTTTCGGGCCGAAACCCTTCTGAAGTTGCCTATTTCCTTCGCTCCATAGATGCTGCTGCACCCGCTGAGTTTCTCCAGCATTTTCGTGTACCTTTGATTTTCCAGCATCTGCAGTTCCTTCTTAAACACCCTCTATGTAGGCTTAGGTTTAGGTTTATAATTGCCACATGTGCTGAGGTACAGTGAAAAGCTTTGTTTTGCATGCTATCTAAACAGGTTATGATGGGGCAACTGTGGTTAAATTGCAGGACTATTAGTGACCTGCACCAACAAGCTAGTGCCCTAACTTTAAATTGCAGCTGTGAAATTTAAATTCAGATTTAAACTGCATGGTGCAGCAGTAAGCAAAGCAGTCTCACCCAGAGATACAATGTTTGACCCCGATTTTAGATATAATCCGCTCATGCATTCTCCCCCAGACTGTGGAGGTTCCCACCAGGAGCACTGATTTCCTCCCACACCTCAAAGATGCGCTGGTTAATTGACGACTGACAATTTTCCTTTAACGTGGCAGGCTGGTATGAAAAAATCAAAGGGATATTGATGGGCTTTTATTGGAAAGTAAATTGTTGGGAGATATGAATGGTTGACTTGTTTACTTTGGTATTTAGAGATACAGTATGGAAATAGGAAATGGAAATGAGGTGAGGAGTCAGGCAGTTTGAAATATTGTCACGAAATGGGTTATAAACCTTTGGCATTCTCTATCCAAATGGTCAGTTATGAAGTATTTTCAAGACTTCAAACAACATAGTTTTAGCTGGTAAAAGAAATCAAGGGACATGGCAAAAGGATAAGTGTTTATTGAGGCATAACAGATAAAATGGAGATGGGACTGTGGGGTACAATGGGCCACAATGTAATATTCTTCTTCCCATGTCCTCTTTGCCCTACTCCTTGATCAGTACTTTGGATCTGTTTTTACCAAAGAGAAGGACAGAGAGTACAGTGAGATCAGTGTGAGGAATATTGAAATGCTAGGGCAGTTTGAGAACAAGAGGACATGGTGTTGGGGCTCGTAAAGAGCATTAAGGTGCATAAATCCCCAGTACCTGATGGGATCTATCCCGTTATTGAGAGAGGTAAAGCATTGTCAGGGCATTGGCAAAGATCTTTGTATTTTCTCAAGCCACAGACGAGGTCCTAGAGGACTGGAGAGTAGCCAATGTTGTTCCTTTGTTTAAGAAGAGAAGTAGTGATAATTAGGAAATTGCAGACCCGTGAACCTCACATCAACGGTAGGGAAGGTTTTGGAGAAGATTCTTCAAGATATGATAGGAAGTAAAAGTGGTAAAGAAGGCATATGGCATGCTTGCCTCAATAGATCGAGACATTGAGTCTAAGAGTTAAGGGCCTGTCCCACTTAGGCTATTTTTTTGGCAACTACAGATGACTAGACTGTCGCCACATGGTCGCCGGGGAGTCGCCTGTATGGTCGTGAGTAGTCTCCTCAATCGCCCAAAGAGTCGTAGCGTCTTTCTGGGCGCCGCTGGATTTTCAACATGTTTTCGGCGACAGTTGGCGACATTGGGTTGACGCCAATGAGCGTAGCTTGACTTCTCCTGACATAGGTGCTGTCGTAGGTTGTCGCCAGGTGACATAGGTTGTCGCCGGTGCTGACTTCGGTGAATTCCATTGGCGACTACCTACGTCAACCTACAACAACCGGCGACAGGTACCGGCGACTGAATTGTCTTCAGTCACTGACAGGGTCGTAGCTTGTCACGGGTGGACATAGGTTGATTTTGGTTCTCGTAAGTTGACGCCTGTGTGGTTCTCGTAGGTTTGCGTAGGTGTGGTCACAGATGGACATCCTAATGGGTCGCCGGTTGTCGGTAGCTTGCAGTAGTTTGACGTCGACTAGGTGGTAGGTTGTTGTAGCTTGTCGTAGACATTGTCGTAGGGGGGTCCAGTCACCGTTTTTTCTGCGACCTGCTACCACTATGACAGTCGCCGGCAGTCGCTTAGTGGGACAGGCCCTTTAGGAAGTCATGTTGCATATTTATAGGACATTGGTTAAGCCACATTTGGAGAATTATGTGTAGTTCTGGTCGTCCCATTACATGTGAAGGCGTTGGTGAGGGTACAAAAGAGGTTTCCCAGAATGCTGCCTGGATTAGAGGATCTCAGCTATAAGGAGAGTTTGGAAAAACTTGGATTGTTTTCTCTAGAGCATCAGAGGCTAAGGGGGGACCTTATAGAAGTATATAAAATTATGAGAGGCAGAGATAGGGCAGACACACCTTTTCCCAGCGTGGAAATGTTACAGACTTTGAGGGCATAGCTTTAAAATGAGAGGGGCAAAATCTAAAGGAGATATGCTGGGCATGTTTTTCACACAGAGAGTGGTGTCTGGACATGCTGCCAGAGGCGGTGGTGAAGGCAAATGCAACAGTAGTGTTTAAGAGGCTTTTAGATAGCCACATGAATATGCAGAGAATAGATGGATATTTATCACGTGCAGGCAGATGAGATTAGTTTAACTTGGCATCATGTTCGGTATGGGCATTGGGGTCCAAAGGGCCTGTTCCTGTTCTGTACCATATGGTCTATGTTCTAAGTTCAATTCTTTTGTTCAGATGCCCTCTTCGATTTGCTATTTTCCTTGAGAAGTCTGTAGTGAATGTCAGAATGATATTCAGTCATGACTAGAGTACCAGGCAATATCCAGTCCTCTCATAACATTAAAGCACATGCATTCATGTGCAGGCACGTATATGTTTTTGAATAAGAGTCACCAGCTAACATTTCAACATGCTGGTCAACACGCAATCCCAAAGTCTGTGAGGTCAGTTATTGCAAGTTCCACCCTAGCACTGGCTAAAATTAAGCAGCAGCAGGAACATCTTTAGGATAGAATATCTAAATGAAAACTGACCAGAGAATTAAATAATTGAAGGGTCAGTACAGCTGATTTATCTCCACCTTCAGTTGTTAAGATTTGATAAGTCTGACAAGTATGGGTTATCTAAGAATGGAGATATAGAGATAATTACCACAGACATGTCAGGGAAGCAGGTTTTATTTTATAATAAGAGAGCAAGTGTTAATTTTACTAATTCAGTTCTGCGTTTGCATTTCACTTAATTAAATTGAACTTTGAAATCAAATCAATGTCATTTTGATTTTTGCCCATCTCCCCCCCCCCCCCCCCCATGTTATGTGAGTTCTCTGTTCATTTTTCAATTAATTAACTGTAAATAGGAGGAACATTTGGGAAACTAAAATTAAAATTAACTTGGTTAGTAGTTGCCAATGCAGCTGTACACCAGAAGGCTGTCAAATGCTCATCTCACAGCTGCAGCCTCTTCATTTACTCACCTCACATTGCAGATATCTTCTGGTCCATACGAACCCTGTACCATAAAATCTTTTCACAAGCCACAATTTGGCTATGATATATAATCTATGTCAAAAGCTGTGCTGTTGGTGATGTTGATAAAATACTGATGTGGTTGGTTCCTTACCCATCACCAGATGTGTATAATAGAATACATGCCACAACCATAACATAATGCTCATCACATTTTAGAAAACACGTCATTCACAACTAAAAGGATTATAGTTCAATAGCTGGCCATTCTGCAATGCTCAGAATGATGCTGTAATTAATGCAATTATTAAGAATTCCCTACTGCTGGATCAATTATCTCAATAGCTTCCTCTTTACATTTGTTTTATAATGGCCACATTATAACAGATTAAATATTAATTTATATGCATACAAAAAGCCATGGAATATTAATGTTGCTAATGTTATCAGCAATTTACAGAAGAACTTTCACTATATTCATTCTCCAGTTTTATAATTGCTATTACTAATTGTAGTTACTGATGTGATAACCTTAGAGTCTCTTTAGCACCCATAGAATGTTGGGTAGCCTAAAAAGAGTTTGGGGAAACCAAAATCCATTCAAAGGCCAGAATAACCGGTATCAGACTCAAGATCATTTGAATTTGATCACTGTGTGTTGCCTGGCAGCAGATGCCTTGCTTAAATTGAAAGTAGAAAGTAATGGTTGGACATGAGCTGCCCGTTGCATGACACACCAACAAACAATGGTCAATAAGTAACTTCACAATAGAATTTAGTCTTGAAAAGATGAAAGGTGGAGACAGTACTTGTCCTGCGAATATTCATTAATTGCCCATTGACTTCACTTGCACTAGTGCAGTCTGTAGGTATGTTACAAAACTTACCTTCAGCGGCGCTGTAGTTCGGCCACTGGCCGTGTGCGCGACTTTGGCGCTTTTGAGGAGGGGGGCGGGATTAACATGCCGTTTTCTCCTGCCTGTCCGCGATATATTTTCTCGGGCTTCTACCTAATGCTGAAAATTCGTTCCAACTGCCGTTCTCGGAATTTATTTTTTAAACCGCGGGACAATTTCAGCGCTGGAGTAATATATAAAATGTGACTTCTAACGCCGTCAACACAAGCAACGGAACGGATCTCACGTACGGGACAAAGCAAGGCAAGTCGTTTATTTTTACATATAAACTTGCTTCTTAAGATGGCTTTAATCAACATTTCATATGAAAAAAGACTGGACAGACTCGGCTTGTACTCGCTAGAATTTAGAAGATTGAGGGGGGATCTTATAGAAACTTACAAAATTCTTAAGGGGTTGGACAGGCTAGATGCAGGAAGATTGTTCCCGATGTTGAGGAAGTCCTTAACAAGGGGTCACAGTTTAAGGATAAAGGGGAAATCTTTTAGGACTGAGATGAGAAAAACATTTTTCACACAGAGAGTGGTGAATCTCTGGAATTCTCTGCCACAGAATGTAGTTGAGGCCAGTTCATTGGCTATATTTAAGAGGGAGTTAGAAGTGGCCCTTGTGGCTAAGGGGATCAGGGGGTATGGAGAGAAGGCAGGTACAGGATACTGAGTTGGATGATCAGCCATGATCATATTGAATGGCGGTGCAGGCCCGAAGGGCCGAATGGCCTACTCCTGCACCTATTTTCTATGTCTATGTCTATTTCACATTGCGAAAATGTGATTTGGGTCCCATACGAACTAGCAGCGTTTTTCCTGCCGATATGGGGTTCAAATTCACCGCAAACCGCAACATTCCAATCTATCGCGTTCCACAAAAACCCACTCGCAACATGATTAAAATGGCCATTAATTTACGGGAATTAAACACTAAATTCCTTCCATTTGGCCTATAAATTCATGACAATGAGATTTAAAAATCATGTTATATTGTGAATTCTTGTGTGAATGTTATTTGGACACTTAGGCTATTTAAAAATGTTAACCTTTTCTTAAGAAATGGATAGATGTTTAGATCTAGTAATTGAATGTTGTAATTAGCTACAATTAGGTAACTAACTAATTATATGCTTTAATTTCAGGTCATCCAAGTAAGATTGTTTCATATTTGTTTCAGAATGCTTCAATCTATAATAACTGAAAAATTCTTTCAGTTGAATGAATGAATGAATGAATGAATGAATGAATGAATGAATGAATGAATGAATGAATGAATGAATGAATGAATGAATACGTTTATTGTCATTGCACAATACTGTGCAACGAAATTCCATTGTATCTCCTCCGGTTAAAAAAAAAATACAAACACGACAACCATTGACACATATGTACACTTATTAGTAAAAATAATAAATATTTAAAAAGAATTTTAAAAGAATGTTGCATTTCTTGGAATTACATTTTGCTTCCCCAGTGTTCTCTGTTGGAATTAAGCTCTTTTATCGCACATGGGTAGAAACTATTTTTTAGTCTACAGATATTTTTAGCCTTCAGAGACCTGAATCGCCTCCCAGAGGGTAGCAGAGTGAAAAGGTGGTTGGCAGGGTGGGCACGGCGCATCGGTAGAAGGACAGCAGCAGCGGCTGTGAGACGTTTGCTCGCCGCAGAGACCTCAGGAAACACAGCCGCTGCTGTGACTTCTTCATGAGAGTGACGGTGTTCATTTGCCATGTGAGGTCCTGGGAGATGTTTATTCCCAGGAACTTAAAGCCAGTGACTCTCTCCACCATGTCTCCTTTGATGTATAAAGGAGCAGGTTCCTCTCTCCTCTTCCTGCTGGTACTCAACCCAGTTCTTTTGTCTTTGATGGGTTGAGTACCAGGTTGTTTTTGGTACACCAGACAGTCAGTTTTTGGACTTCATCACTGTAGGCAGACTCGCCGTTGTTGTTTATCAGTCCCACCACAGTCGTGTCGTTCGCAAACTTGATGATCCTGTTTGTACTGTGTGTTGGTATACAGTCATAAGTGTATATTGTATACAAGATGGGACTCAGCACACAACCTTGTGGCGCTCCTGTGCTGAGCGTCAGGACTGGGGAGTAATTGGACCCCATCCTGACAGTCTGTGGGCGGTCTGTTAAGAAGTCCTTAATCCATCTGCATGTGTTTGCATTAACACCCAGATCAGACAGTTTGTCCACCATTCTGCTGGGGATGATGATATTAAATGTGGAACTAAAATCTACAAATAACATCATCACATATGAGCCAGGGCGCTCCAGATGTGTCAGTGCAGAATGTGGTGCTATGTTGATGGCATCCTCCGTTGACCTATTAGCTCTATATGCAAACTGATGCTGATCCAGGGTGAATGGGAGTGAGGACTTAATGTGGGCCAGGACCAGCCGTTCAAAACACTTCATCACCGTTGAAGTGAGAGCAACAGGTCTATAGTCATTCAAGCTGGTAATAGATGTTTTTTTGGGTACAGGCACGATAGTAGCAGTCTTGAAGCATTTAGGGACAGTGCACGTTGACAGAGAGAGGTTAAAGATGTCGCTAAAAACCTCCGCTAACTGGTCTGCACAGTCCCGCAATACTCTCCCTGGGATGCCATCTGGGCCAGCAGCCTTCCTGGGGTTGACCCTGTGGAGTGTTCTTCTGACGTCCTCCGTACTCACAGTGAGTGGCACAGTGAGTGCCAGGTCGTCAGTGCTGGGTGCGGCTGCAGGTGCAGGCTCCGCCTCATTCAGCTCAAAACGGGCGAAAAAGTGGTTGAGCTCCTCAGCTAGCGAGTTGTTACTGCTGCTGATGGTCGGCCCCCCCTTGCCCTTGTAGTTTGTGAGTTGCTGAATGCCCTGCCAGACACGCCGAGGGTCCCTCTCGTTAAAATACCCCTCTAACCTTCTTCCATGGGCTGTTTTTGCCTCTTTAACGGCTCGCTTTAGTTTAGATCTGGCAGTGCTGTACAATTCATCACAGCCAGATCTAAAGGCAGAGTTGCGTTCCCTCAGCAGCTTCCTGACATCCCTGGTCATCCATGGTTTGTTGTTTGGATAGCACCCGACATCCCTGGTCATCCATGGTTTGTTGTTTGGATAGCACCTGACCTCCCTGGTCATCCATGGTTTGTTGTTTGGATAGCACCTGACATCCCTGGTCATCCATAGTTTGTTGTTTGGATAGCACCTGACATCCCTGGTCATCCATGGTTTGTTGTTTGGATAGCACCTGACATCCCTGGTCATCCATGGTTTGTTGTTTGGATAGCACCTGACCTCCCTGTCGACAGTGACGTTGTTGATACAGTTCTGTATATAGAACATGACTGTGGATGTGTATTCTTGTATGTCCTGGTTTGCAAACAGGTCCCACTCGGTGCGCTCAAAACAGTCATGAAGTTGGGCGGCAGCGCCCTCGGGCCAAGTCTTTATGTTTCTCACACTGGGCTTGGTTCTCATAATGAGAGGTCTGTATGCCGGGGTGAGAAAGAGTGATAGATGGTCAGACTGGCCGAGGTGAGGGAGAGAGGAGGCTTTGTATCCATCCCTAATGTTGCTGTACACGTGATCCAGTGTATTTTGACCTCTCGTCGGACACGTGACATGCTGGTGGAATTTAGGGAGGACAGTTTTTAGATTAGCCTGGTTGAAGTCTCCAGCCACGATGAAAACCCATCAGGGTGCGCAGTCTGTAGTTTGTTGATTGATGCTAGCAGGGTGTTCAGTGCTAGCTTGACGTTAGCGCTTGGTGGAATATAAACAGCCAGAATAACGACAGCTGTGAACTCCCGCGGCAGATAGAAGGGTCGGCATTTCAATGTGATAAACTCCATGTCTGGTGAACAATGTCTCTCGACAACGTTTACATTTGTGCACCATTTGTCATAAGAGTAAATACATAGCCCCCCTCCTCTGCTCTTACCAGAGTCACTGCTCCTGTCGGCCCGGTGTGCTGTGCGACCTACCAGACTGATGGCCTCATCCGGGATCCCAGCGTGAAGCCAGGTCTCAGTTACCACCATAATCGAGCAGGTTTGCACAGTTGTATTTTCTTCATTGATCAGCTCCAGCTTGTCCATCTTGTTGCTGAGCGATCGGGCGTTCGTCAAAAAGATGCTGGGTAGCGCTGGTCTGTAAGGAGCTTCCTTTAGCCTAGCGTGAATGCCGGCTCGACAACCGCGCTTCTGCCGCCTCCGTCTGCGCCGCCTCCCGCACTGTCCGTTTGGTAAGGTAATCCACTCGGACTCCGCTGGGCGGGTTATTTCTGCCGGGATATAGTCGTTGTGGGAGCTTCTTACGAACTCTAGTTCGCTACACAACGTCCCAATCCTTAAAAGGTCCTGCCGGTTGTATGTCGAGTCGCAAGTCCACAGGCAGACGGACAAAACAGACAAAAACAACAACATCCACACGGGGGAAGAGCAAAGCCGCTGCATCCAAGTGCGCCGCCATTTTCCAGTTCTCTTAATCTTTAAGAAAGTTATGGGCTTTTGACTGTCCTCGATCACATCTTTTGAGTTAAGTCAATGGAAAAGCAATAGGGAACAAGATGCTAATTTCAGAGTATGAAAATGGCCATAACTTTTTTAATATTGATGATATGAAAGTGAATTAGGTGTCAAATTAAACTTCCTTTTATGCTTTATCTGATGGGATAAATTGCTTGACTTGATTTTTTAAATCTCAAAATGTTGTAACATTGCTACAGTCTGTGCTCCCTTTGTATCTCCTTTCCTACCAGTCCAGCTTTTAAGATTGTTCAAAAGGGAACTGCAGATGCTGGAATATCGAAGGTACACACAATTGCTGGGGAAACTCAGCGGGTGCAGCAGCATCTATGGAGCGAAGGAAACAGGGTCTGAAGAAGGGTTTCGGCCCGAAACGTCGCCTATTTCCTTCGCTCCATAGATGCTGCTGCACCCGCTGAGTTTCCCCAGCAATTGTGTGTACCCCAGCTTTTAAGATTATTTGTTTTGTGGGAAAACTGTGAGGTTCAATAGATCTCCTACAAGCAAACTTTCAAGGCAAATAATAATATTTTGCACCACAGGGGTTTCTACTCTCCTGCAGGCTGTCTAATATTATGGACACTCCCATACCTTCACATTGTGTTTCCCCTCAGCACTTCATGCAATCTCTGAACTGGTCCAGTTTTCTCTTCATCCTAAATCACTGCCTCAGGCGGAAGCACGGTGTTCACAAACCTGCCATTCTATGTAACCCCAGAACTAGATCGATAGGTTGCTGGAGTATTTGGCAACTATGGACACGCCTTAAGGAGTTAAGTTAAAAAATCTTTAAAGAAAGCTATTAAGAATTGGGAGATGAATGAAAAAAATATTACTTATCTTTGGTATTACAGGAATTGCCTTCATTGCATTTGGCATTCAGCGTGCAGTTTAATTTGTTTGAAACTTCTCAGTTTGCAATGTGGCAGGTACACTGATTAAAAATAGATTCCAATTGTTTGTGTTCTTTTTGCAAGATTGAGGGTTTTGATTTGATGAGGCATGGTTCTGATGTTCTTCTTACTCCAAATATAGATCTCCCTTTCATACGAACTGTGTTATACACAGCATACCCTAAAATTGTGTGACACGCTATCTGCAGGAAACTTCATTTCAGGTCGAGACCCTGGATCAGCTCCGAGGGCCTCAGTTCTGATGTAGGCTCTCGTTGCGAAACATCGACTATTCCTTTCTCTCCACAGATGCTGCCTGACAGACTGAGTTCCTCCAGAAGTTTATTTTTAATCCAGATTCCAGCATCTGCAATCTCTTGTATTTTCATTTGTGAAGGATCTCGTCTCTCCACACACCACCACCACCTCCCACCTCAGTAAACATTTTTCTCACAGGATTAAATAGCGGTAAGTGGTACGAAGGAAATCTGTATTATTCTGCAGAGATCCTTCTCTATTTACATATATTGCTGGCCTGTTTACCAGTGCCACGTTGACCACATCTGCTTTCTGGCTCATGCCTTTTACACAGTTAAAGTTGACTATCGCTGCAAAACCAAAATCTATTTACTACTAAAATGAGTGAATATGGTGATATACCACCTCTCCTTGCCAAAATAAACATGGAATCTGTTTCATGCAGTCAAGAACTAGTGTCAGAGCTGCACCCAATATCCTCTGTGATGTTAATAGTCACACAATAGTTTTTATTCAATTGAATTCTTGTTCATTATATATCATCTTCGTGTATTGCTTTTACAGGCCCGTAATGCTGCTGCAAGTAAGAATTACATTGTTCTGTTTAGTTTAGTTCTTTTAGTTTAGTTTAGTTTAGTTTAGAGATACAGCATGGAAACAGGCCCTTTGGCCCACCGAGACCACATCAACCATCAATTAGCCATTCACCCTATTTCTATGTTATCTCAATTTCCCCTTTATTCTCTACACAGTACGGGCGATTTACAGAGGGTCAATCGACCAACAAACCTGCATGTCTTTGTGATGCGAGAGGACCCAGAGGAAATCCGCACGGAGCACCCAGTGAAAACTCCACACAGACACACCCAAGGTCAGGACAGAACCCTGGTCCCTGGCGCTGTTAGGCAGAAGCTCTACCAACTGCACCACCCTAAGTACATATGACGACTAAACACTCTTGACTTTTGACAATGTAAAAGATCTAATAGCATAGTGTGACAACACATCCTACCTGGCTGTTAGAAAACACTGGCACCTTGGACAGAGCTCTGGACTGAGATGAAGCTACAACCAGAGGAGCAGCAGCTGGGTCCAATTAGCTCATTTGGATCAACTCACCTGCACTTCGTCACCCCCCTACTCCTTATAAACCAAGGGACTTCCAGCGAGGAGAGGAGAAAGGAAACAAAAAGGGGGAGACTCCCTACTAACTGTGCCTCTTTTTGCAGGCTTATTAGAAGGCTGCGCCTCCAGGTCATGCCTGAAGCCACCAGCACCTACTCTTAAGGCCAGAGTAAGCTGCAGGGACAAGCTTGAGATTGCTAACACCTCCTCTTCAAGACCAAGACTGAGCCATCTGGACAAAACTAAGATTGCTAGTGCCTCCTCACAGATGCTGAGGAACTATGCCCCCATGTGGGCCAGAACCTTCTTGTCACTGCTGTACTTCACTATAAATAAACCATACTATGTGAGTTCTCCCTACCATGAGTATGTCAGTACAGTTATTGTTGACCCGGCATCATCCCTGATTGAGAAGATTGAGGAAACTGGCAGAGCATAGCACCCCATGGTTTAGCTGATAGAAGAACCCTTTGCAGAAGGTTAAGGTGCCCAGACAAGTTCTCCTATATGACTCTTCAATGACCTGCATATGAATTTTGGATCATAGTTTAGGACCTCCCTGCTCTGACACTGACCTGCACAATCTGGAGTGTAGTTGCTGAGACTGCAATTCTTTCTGCTGTGCGTCTTCCTCCATGCAGATTACGGAAACAAGAATGTAAACAATATTAATTAGGAAAGGGTACCGAGACATGAAGTCGCACTGATCTGCCTCTATGAAATTACCCCGGCTAACTAAAGGATAAAACATCTTGAGGTCCACTGAAATCGACCTAACAATCCTCATTATATACAGTATAGGACATGGAGTAGGTCACTCAGTCCCAAGGGGCCTACTACACATTTAATTAATAAATGTGAGTCTGATTATAACCAGACTCCACATTCCTGCCTAATTTACACCGTTCAGGATCTGTTTTGCTGGTCATTTCCTAGAAGGGATAGGGCAAGTATTGTCACAGAAAAGGTCACGGGCTCCCAGTAATCATTAAGAATGTTAAGGATCCATGTTGGTGTTTAAGGTGACAATGCAAAAGCTGTCAAACTGAGATTCTTGTGATTGCACTTGTAATCTAGACCAAACAGAGCACCTGTCACCTGGATTTAAAATCCATTGGCATGACATCATTGGAGCCCAATTTTAACATTTTAGTAAAAACCCAATTTGCCGCAGAAGAGAAATTGAACCGTGAACAAGAGTAGTGAGAGGAAAATCAAAATGTAGGATCAAGGGATGGTTGTTTGGCCTTTTGTGTCTACTCCATCAATAGGATAATGGCTGAACCAATTCACCTTCCACCCTCACTTCCACAGAGGATCTTAACACATCCACTACTCAATACCCATCCCATTTCTGTTGAGTAAGTTGCATTAATACTAATCCTATATATTTTAATTTATTTTTGATGCTCACTGCATTTCCCTATATACACAAAAGCTGCAGAATCTTAACATCTACCAGATTACGCCCCGGTGCTGCAGCGGTAGAGTTGCTGCCTTACAGCGCTTGCACCGACAGAGGCCCGGGTTCGATCCTGACTATGGGTGCTGTCTGTATGGAGTTTGTATGTTCTCTAAGAACCCCGTGACCGCGTGGGTTTTCTCAGAGATCTTCGGTTTCCTCCCACACTCCAAAGACGTACAGGCTTGTAAGTTAATTGGCTTGCTATAAGTGCAAATTGTCCCTAGTATGTGTAGGATAGGGTAAATGTGCTGGGATCGCTGGTCAGTACAGACGTGAAGGGCCAAAGGGCCTGGTCCCGCACTGTATCTCTAAACTAAACTAAACTAAATTACTACACCACTAATTTCAGAATTATTGTTATATTTTAAGGCATTTGCAATTTCTTCAGATAATGAATCAGATTAATTGCTGTGAACTTCTTCTCCTATGACCAAGAGGTTATACTCAATTTTTAAGAGACTATTCCTTTTACACTTTACGTATATTTTTCTCTTTCTTGAATCTCAAAGACTTTTGCATGAAATGACTTTTGCATTTGAAACTGAGTTGGAATGAGCAAAATTAGTTGTACACAAAATGAGACTCTCATTGCAGGGAGAATTCATATTTATTTTGTATTGTGCTATCTAAAATATTGATGTTTTTAATCTTTAGTCTTCCAATGTTTGCCCCGATTAAAATGCAGATCGTACCTGAATGCATTTATCCAAAATTAAAATAACCAAATGATTTACCAGAATGTTGCCTGGATTAGTGAGCAATAGCTATAAGGAGAGGTTGGACAAACCTGGATTGTTTTGTCTGGAACGTCAGAGGTTGAGGGGAGACCTGGTAGAAGTATAGATAAATTATGAGGCATATATAAGGTAGACAGTCAGATCATTTTTCCCAGGGTAGAAATGTCCAAGACTAAAGGACAGTTTTAAGATGAGAGAGGCAAAGTTTGAGGGAGATGGACTAGGCAAGTTTTTACACAGTGGGTGGTGGGTGCCTGAAATGTGCTGCCAGGGGTGGTGGTGGAGGTAGATATAATAATGATGTTTAAGAGGCTTGTAGATAGACGTATGGATATGTTAGTGGTGTTTAAGAAGCTTGCAGATAGGTGCATGGGTATGGAGGGATTTGGATAATGTGCAGGTAGTTTAGATTAGTTTATCTTGGCATTATGTTCGGCACAGACATTGTGTTCACATTCGGTACAGTTCTATATTCTTGTTCAATCAATCAATCAATCAATCAATCAATCAATCAATCAATCAAAGATTTAATTGTCATTCAAAAAAACACCAACAAATGCAAGTCTGAACGAAATTTCATTGCATCTGGCTCACCGTGCAACATAAAATAATAAAAGGATAAAATAGATAAAAAGATAAAATAGATAAAAAGATAAAATAGATAATAGTGGCAGCACATGATATGGAATTCAAGAGTCTGATGGCTCGGGGGAAGCAGCTGTTGCAAAACCTGGCCGTTCTGCTCTTTATACTGCGATACCTTTTGCCCGAGGGCAGCAGAGTGAACAGTCCATGATGGAGATGTGTGGGGTCTTTTATAATAATGTTGGCCTTGGACAAGCAACGTTTGCACGCAATCTCCCCGATTGAAGGAAGAGAAGTCCCGATGATTTTTTCAGCCAAGATAGAACTTTTCAGTTCCACTGGGGCCGTCATGGGCTAGCTACCCATGATAGCAGTCCCCAACGCTGTTTCAGTTAGTTGGAGACACCCGCTAAATGCTACTAAAAGTAAATTAAAGAGAATACCCCTAGAGCCTGCGAGAGCGGGGGCGGAAGATGGCTCACCGATTGATAACACGGTTACAGACCCAGGAACGGAAATGACTACGGACAAGGAGAGCATGGCACATGAGACATCCACAACAGCTGCGGGACACAAACTTCAGGTGTGCATTTGTGGTTGGGAGAAAATTACATCAGTGAAGGGCTTGAAGATCCACCAAGGGAGGAAAAAGTGCTTGAGAGAGCAGAGACATGGGCCTCGCATTGACCAGTACTTCTTACGAAGCAACCAGTCAAATCAGTCGAGTGAAGCACAGCGACAGGACTCAAACCAAAGTTCGCAGAGCATCAGCACCCATGTCACTGAAGAGGGTGATACAAGCACAGAAATGCCGGTGGAGGAGCCCACGCAACAACGACAAAGACCTCCATTGGAGGGAAAGATCAAAGGGCACAAACCTGGAGTGAAATGGCCCAAAGCTGTTGAAAAGAAAGAGTGGGAGACGGTCAACAGTGACCTTATACATATCTTGGAGCAACAAGCGGGCACAGCAGTGGAAAAGCTTGAAAGGATGGGCAACACAATCTACAGCTATGGAGAAGAACGGTTTGGGGTGAGTAAAGGGAGAGGTGGAAAGAAATTACCAACACCAATCAAGTCCAGGAGGCAGCAGGAGATCGAGAGGCTAATCAGAGAGAGGAGACAGTTGAAAAAGCAATGGAAAAAAGCAACTGAGGCAGAGAGAGAAGGTCTCATGCTACTCCAAGAGGACATCAAGAGCCGATTGGCAACCTTGCGAAAAGCAGAGAACTTGAGGAAACTTCGCAGGAAGAAAGAACACACAAGAACACGGTTCTACAAAGACCCTTTCAAGTTCATCAAAGACCTCTTCGCAAAGGAAAAAAGTGGAACTTTGAAAACATCAAAACGGGAATTGGAGGAACACCTGGAAAAGGCCCACCAAGACACGAAAAGGCATGAGCAGTTAGTCATCCCACATGACATCCCGCCTATTCAACCACCTGAATTCAACCTGGACACCAGCCCTCCAAGATGGAAAGAGGTAGAGAACACTCGAGCAAGAGCAGCATCAGCTCCGGGGCCAAATGGAGTACCATACAAGCTCTACAAGAACGCACCGGATGTGTTACGCTTTCTATGGAAGCTCATGAGGGTGGTGTGGAAGAAGCAAACAATACCTAAGGCGTGGCGAAGGGCCGGCGGCATGCTAATACCTAAAGAAAAGGATGCGTCAGACATCAGCCAATTCCGGCCAATATGTCTCCTCAACGTCGAGGGAAAAATCTTTTTCAGCATTGTATCACAAAGGCTGTCCACCTATCTGGTAACAAACAAGTACATTGATACATCTGTACAGAAAGCAGGAATTCCAGGATTTTCAGGGCTGCTTGGAGCATACAAGCATGATCTGGCACCAGATCCAAGCAGCTAAGAAGGAGAAGAGAGACCTACATGTGATCTTCCTCGATCTGGCCAATGCATTTGGTTCAGTTCCCCATGAACTCCTTTGGGAATCTTTTGCCTTTTTCCATGTACCAGAGCTCATCACCACACTGGTCAAGAGCTATTTCCAAGAGCGGAGGACATTGGTGGTCGAGGAGGTGCGGCGACAAGAGGAGGCCGCAAGAAGTGCAAAGGCGGTCTCTCTTGCCAAACAGGGGCAATGGATGCAGTGGGAAGGTGTGGAGCGGAGGAAGATCAGCTGGAAAGAACTATGGGAAATGGAAGCAAGCAAGATCAGCTTCATCATCAGAGCGACTTATGACGTGCTTCCATCACCAAAGAACCTCCATCAGTGGTACGGCGAGGATCCAACCTGTGCCCTCTGCCCAACTCCAGCGACCCTCAAACACATCATGGTAGGCTGCAAGACCAGCCTCACGCAAGGGAGATACACGTGGCGGCATAATCAGGTACTAAAAAGCCTGGCATCAGCCCTTGAGAACAGGCGGTGTGCGACCAACTCCTTGCCTCCGAGAGCAAGCAACCCCCTCCCCCTAAGGGCAACAACCTTTGTCCGAGAAGGACAGAAAACATCTAAACATCCTTCCACCAGATCAGAAGAAGGAAACCTATGCAGGGCCCGCGACTGGAGGATGCTGGCGGACATCGGCCGACAACTAGTTTTTCCACCTGAAATTGCTTCCACCAACCTCAGGCCAGACTTGGTGTTCTGGTCCCCTTCACAGAAGACTGCTTACATCATAGAGCTCACAGTTCCATGGGAGAACTCTGTTGAGGAGGCCTATGAGCGTAAGAAGCTGCGTTACGCAGAGCTTGCAGCAGAGGCAACGCAGCGTGGCTGGAACACCAAAGTCTATCCAGTTGAAGTGGGATGCAGAGGATTTGTTGCGTCATCTACCATCAGACTGCTGAAGGAGCTTGGAATCCACGGTCAGGCTCTGCGGAAGACCATAAGATCACTCTCAGAGGCGGCTGAAAGAAGCAGCCGGTGGATTTGGCTCAAGCGGAAAGACCCATGCTGGGCCCCAAGTATTTCAGGGTGAATCTTTGGGACGGTTTGACACGGGACACGCGCTGAGGGCTGATCATCCTGCAGCGGGCCGCCCTTGTGGAGGGTGTATAGTGATAAAAGGCCGAAACACCCAGTGATGCAAGGGTACACTACTGATGATGTGTCCTGTGCCCAACTGTCCTGAAGGTTACCCAGGCCAAGATATACGTATCCACTCCCCCACCCCCCCCCCGCCCCACCCCCCCACAGATGTTGAGCGTCTACCACTCTCAACAATCAACGAATGTCGTGAAATGCTCCCCACCTATTGGCACAAGGGACTTCTTAACATCTTGTCCTGTGTATTTGATTCTGTTCTATTTTTCTACTTTTCCTTGAACCTTTTCAGTTCAAGGTAAAACCATAATCAAAATAACTCTCTCAGTTCAGCGATTGCAAGAAGATGTCTTAAACAAATGCATATCACTAGTATCAACCTCACGAGCATTCAGTTGTGTGGGTAGGGGCAGTTGATGCAAACTGCTGAAGAAAATTGACTGCTTTCCCTTTGCTGTTCAGTGTGAAATAATAATTTCACAGCAACAGAAGAGATAAGGTCAGCAATGCCAGGACAACATCAGGGCCCTTCGAGATCTGAAGTTGGGACTTCGGTAAAGTCTTTCATTCCATTGCGATTTGCTTTAATATCATTTAATATCAAAGGGTGACTATTTACATGCCAAAACCGATAGAAAGCTGTTCATCTTTGCCCTTCTGATAATCAAGACAAACATGGACCAGGTTATTTTTTCTTAGAACAGAACAGCACAGGAACATGCCCTTCTGCCCAAGATGTCTGTGTCAAACATGATGCCAAGTTAAACTAGTTCTCTTCAGGGAGCTGTTCAATGCTGGCAATGCTGTACCGCCATCCCATACCAAAGAACACCACCAACAGCTAATGGAGAGACTCTCATATCAGTAAGGAGTTTGAATTTACCAGCAACATTAAAATCAAGGTCATGATCCATGACAGTGAAGGCAGCTAATTCACAGGTACTGGCATCCCCACCATCAAAGGGATCTATAGGAGGTGCTACCTCAAAAAGGCAGCCAGCATAATCAAATACCTCATCACCCTTGCCATGTTCTCATTTCTCTCCTACCATCAGGAAGCAAGTATCAAAGTCTGAAAATTGTGACCACCAGCTTCAGGAATAGCTTCTTCCCAGCATCCATTAGGCTCTTGAACACGACACAACCTCAACTATGAACTTTGGACTGCCTTAGATCACACTAAGGACTATGGGGTTTTTACTTTGCATTGGTATTGGGGTTATTAATTTACAGATTTTTTGTCTATTATAATATTTATGTGTATTGTGTTTATAAAACCGTTAAGCTATTTTCTATGTTTCTATGTAAGCTGCTGTAAGTGGAAATTTCATTGTTCTATTGTCAGTACATATGATAATCAGACACTCTTGAAATTTGACGCTGTCAAACCTCTATCTATTACTACTGACAATGTGATAGTAGTGTCTGTTGTCAGCTTCACATATGCGAGCTCTACAATTACCAACAAACACTAACTTGATGCTGAAATCAATCCACCCAATACAAAATCTGCAACAAATCTGCAACAAATCTGCAAATAAGTCTACACTAAGTAAGAATACCGACAGCAAGATAAGAAATAAGGGCAGACATAAGGCATGTGGTTCTCCAAGCCTATGCACCATTCATCAGGATTGTGGCCGATCTCCACTATTGGTCCAACATATGTCTTGCTTCCCTTAATGTCTAGAAATCTATAGTTCCCTAACTTGAATAAACACAGAGCCTCCACGGTCTTCCAGGGTAGATAATTACAAACACTTGTCATCCTCTTAATGAAAAAAATTCTCCTAATCTCAGCCCTAAACTGCACAGTCCTTATTCTCAAACTGATCACTACTGTAAGGGATTAGACAGGCTAGATGCAGGAAAAATGTCCCTGATGTTGGTGGAGTCCAGAACCAGGGGTCACAGTCTTCAGAATCAGGGAACAGTTTCCTCCCAGCTGTTAATACTACGTACTATGTTGTCACCCATTCACTCAGCTTGCCAATATCCCATCAAAGCCTCTTCTTCCTCTGTACACATTATCCCATTGAGTTTAATATCATTTGTAAACTTGGAAGTATGATCAGTTTGGTCGTTAATATAGTCAGTGAAAAACTTTGGCTTTAGCACTCATCCCTTCAGTACAGGTAAAGATCACAGCCTGCCAACTTAGAACAATCCAATTATTCCCACCCTGTGCTTTCTGACCAATAACCACTTCAATCCATGCCCTTATATTCTCCCAGTTTCCATGCGTTCTAATCCTATTGATTTATTGTCCGTGAGGAACTTTATCAAAGGCCTTCTGAAATTCTGAATACTCAACAGAAACAGATTCCCCTTATCTATCCTACTAATCACATCCTTATGCAACTCCAGTCAATTAGTCTAACATGATATCCGTTTCTAAGTCCCTGTGGCTTCTGCTGAATCATATTATCTTTTTTCCAGGTGTTCCACTTTAGATTCATCATTATAGATTCCAGCACATTCTATTATTGTCCCTGTACCCAAAAAGGTAAGGATTACTGGTCTTATGGACTACAGGCATGTTGCACTGATCTCTGTAGTCATGAAGACCCTTGAAAGACTTGTGCTGGCCAAGCAGTTTGCATATCGGGCCAATAGATCTGTGGATGACACAGTCAACCTGGGCTTCCAGCACCTAGACTGCCAGGGGACCTATGTGAGGATTTTGTTTGTTGATTTTAGCTCTGCATTCAACATCATTGTGCCAGAGCTACTACACTCCAAACTTTCCAAGTTGACTGTGCCTGAACCCCTCTGTCGGTGGATCAACAGCTTCCTGATAGACAGGAAGCAGCATGTGAGGCTGGGAAAGCACATCTCGGACCCGCAGACTCTCAGCATAGGAGCACCGCAAGACTGCATACTCTCCCCTCTCCTCTACTCTCTCTACACCAATGACTGCACCTCCACTGACTCCTCTGTCAAGCTTCTCAAGTTTGTGGATGACACAACCCTAATTGGACTGATCCAGGATGGGGAGGAATCTGCCTACAGACAGTAAGTGACACAGCTGGCGTCCCGGTGCCATCGCAACAACCTGATGCTCAATGCTCTTAAGACAGTGGAATTGACTGTAAACCTTAGGAGAGCTCCCCCTCCCCGCACCCCACTCACCATCAACAAGACCACAGTCACATCTGTGGAGTCTTTTAAGTTCCTGGGAACCATCATCTCCAAGGACCTTATATGGGGGCCACCATTGACTCCACAGTCAAAAAGGCACAACAGAGGATGTACTTCCTGCAGCAGCTAAGGAAGCACAATCTGTCAAAGGCAATGATGGTCCAATTCTATACGGCCATCGTAGAGTCTGTCCTCACCTACTCCATCATGGTCTGGTTTGGCTCAGCCACCAAGCGCGACATCCGAATTGTCTGATCAGCTGAGAAGGTTATTTGCAGCAACCTTCCCTCCATTGATGAACTGTGCACTGCAAGGGCCAGGAAGCGAGCGGGTAAGATCATCCCTGACCCCTCGCACTCTGGCCACAAACTTTTTGAATCACTCCCTCTGGAAGGCAACTCCGGACTGTCAAAGCTGCCACAGCCAGACATAAAAACAGCTTTTTTTCCCACGAGTAGTAGCTCTACTCAATAACCAAAAATCTATAACCTCCTTTTGCTCTGGTATTTTATTTAATTCACATGTTTAATCGATAATGTTTTATTATTAATGTTTAATGTTTTATGTGTCATTCCTAACTGTCACTGTATGTCACGTTGTCACTTGCGGGTGGAGCACCAAGGCAAATTCCTTGTATGTGAATACTTGGCCAATAAACGTATTCATTCATTCATTTTTCCTAGCTCTGCTTCTAAAACTGCAGGGCACAGGCTTAAGGTGAGAGGAGGGAGATTTAAGAGGGATGTCATGGGTATTTTTTTTACTCAGAATGTTGTCCATATCTGGAATGAGCTGTCAGTGGAAGCTCTAAGCAGATGCAATTACCACTTTTAAAAGACATTGGATGGATATATGGAAGGGTTAAAAGGGCTAAGGGGCAAATGCAGCCATATCTGGAATGAGCTGCCAGTGGAAGCTATAAGCAGATGCAATTACCAGTTTTAAAAAGACATTTAGATGGATATATGGAACAGTTAAGAGGGCTAGCAGGCGAATGGGGCAAGCCCAGTATGCCGACTTGCCGTGTTGTATGGCTCTGTGACTCTATGATGTTAGGCTAACACTCGATAATTCGCTTTACTCTCTTCCATTCCTTTACTAAATAGTCAAATCACATTTTCCACTCTCCAAACCATGGCACAAATTCCAGATTGCATAGAATTTTGGAAGATGATAACCAGAACATCCATTATTTATGTAACCATATCTTTCTGAAACATACACCAATGTGTCCTAGGGTTATATTAGTTTTTAAACTCACCAACCTCGCTACTATTTTTCAGCAAATAGTTATTTTAGTTCCTTGCTTACCCTTGTTCCCTAATTTAAAAAATATATAACATAGGAATTGTGAACCTTCTTTCAAATATGGCTAAAGTAGTTGTTTGATTCCACTATTATTTCCTTATTCTCCACTAAATTCTATAAATTCTTCTGTCTCTGTAAGAGGTCCTTGTGCACCTTTGCCAGTCTAGATTGATGGAAATATGCAACATAGAAACAGCCCCTTCGGCCCACCAAGTCCACGCCGAACATCGATCACTAGTCCATGTTGTTCCACTTTAGTATCCATTCCCTACACATCAAGAGCAATTTAAAGAGAAGAATTAACCTATAAACCAACATATCTTTGGTACATAGGAGAAATGCAGAGGAAACCCACGAGAACTTGCAAACTCCGCACAGACAGCACCTCAGGTCAGGATCGAATTTGGGTGTCTGGCGTTGTGAGGCGGCAGCAGCTCTGTCAGATGCACCACTGTTCCTTTTATGTCCTGTTAAAAATTCTTGCAATGCATTTTTATGTTTCTCACCCGTCTACTCTCATATTCTCATTGCCTTTCTCTGTAAATTTCTAGTCCTTCCTTTGCTAAATTCGAAAATGATCCCAATCTCCAGATCTACTACCATTTCTGGCAACATTTTAAAACGCTTTCCTTACATTTAACACTATTTTTAATTTCTCTTATCAGTCACAGATTCCAATTGGGAATATTCCAATTGGGTTTTAGCGCCTTAAAGAAGAAAACCAAACAAGAAGCCAACTGAATTTATGACCATTATAGAAAGATATGATATCTTAACAGCCGAAAGATATCATGGATAAAATCACTAACAGAGCTTTTGAAGAAAGCTAGTCTATCAGTATCAATTCACTAGCAAATCAACAACATTTGCATTGTATTAGCCTAGTTCATTTTGCAGACCACAGCCCAAGGAAATCTATATTACTAAAAGTCTGATCTTGACCACTTCCTGTTCTGTATATTGATTTTTTTTTAACGCTGCCACTTACGGCTGTGATTTTTAGCCATCTTACTCAGAGTCCCCCTCCGCTGTGCAGGACAAGAGGATTTTTCCCATCGATAAAAAATAAAAGAGTTATTAGTGTTTATAAAATGTTGAGATTCTCTCTCCTGAAAGCCACGCCCCTTCCGGAGGGACTATAAAACCCGGAAGTGTTGAGCGCCTCAGTCAGTCTCTGCAAGATGGGAGAGCGAGAGGGTCACGTCTCTCAGTCTGAGCTGTGAATAACACTGAAAACATGGCCACTAAACTGTGAGTGTGGTGTTTCTGACCTTTAGTGCCCTTAATGTGGTTTGAAAATGAAAATGTGGTTGGTTTGAAATAAAGCACAGCAAATGGTTGTTGGTGGTGGTTGGTTTGAAATAAAGCACAGCAAATGGTTGTTGATGGTGGTTGGTTTGGAATAAAGCACAGCAAATGGTTGTTGGTGGTGATGGTTTGAAATAAAGCACAGCAAATGGTTGCTGCTGATCGTTGGTTTGAAAGGGCAAATGATTAAAAGTCTAAACTTGACAACTTCCTGTTTGGACTGTATATTGTTTTTAGATAAAACGCTACCACTTACAGCTGTGATTTTTGTCCATCTTACTCACCCCCCCCCCCCCTGCTCACCAGGTGTAGAGGATTCTTCCCATCAATGAAAAATAAAAGTGTTATTAGTGTTTAAAAAATGTTGTGAATCTCTCTCCTGTCAATCACGCCATGAAGGCCATGCCCCTTCCGGTGGGAGGGGGGAGGGATTATAAAACCTGGAAGCGTGGTGTGGCTCAGTCTCTGCAAGATGGTGGGGGGTGGGGGGAAGGAAGAAGGAGAGAGGTCACAACTCTGTCTGAGCTGTGAATCAACTGAACATGCTGAATGTCTACTGAACTGTGAGTGTGGTGTTTATGTGGTGTTTTGTGTGGTTTTATGGTGGTTTCACCCTGCTTGAAATGGTATGAAACTGCATTTGAATGTGGCGGCCTTCCACCCTGCATGAAATGGTATGAAACGGCATTTGAATTTGGTGGCCTTGCACTCGGCTTGATGTGGTCGGAAACTGCACTTGAATTTGGTGGTCTTGCACCCTGCTTGAAGTGGTATGAAACTGCACTTGAATTTGGTGGCCTTGCACCCTGTTTGAAGTGGCATGAAACTGCACTTGAATTTGGTGCCCTTGCACCCTTCTTGAAATGGCATGAGATTGCACTTGAATTTGGTGTCCTTGCACCCTGCTTGAAATGGTGGGAAACTGCACTTGAGTTTGGTGGACTTGGACCCTGCTTGAAGTGGTATGAAACTGCACTTGAATTTGGTGGCCTTGCACCCTGCTTGAAGTGGTATGAAGCTGCACTTTAATTTGGTGGCCTTGCACCCTGTTTGAAGTGGTATGAAGCTGCACTTGAATTTGGTGGACTTGCACCCTGCTTGGAGTGGTAAGAAACTGTACTTGAATTTGGTGGCCTTGCACCCTGCTTGAAATGGAATTTCAAGGAATAGCCGTGAGCAACTGCCAGCCCACCAACCGTGAGTGAGCTGGTAGCACATCAGGTTTGAGTGACTGAGCTGCCACCCCAAGAATCCATTTGGCCCACAATGTCCATACTAGCCTTCTGGAAACCAGTCCCTTCAGCCCACAACACCCATACTAGCACTCCAGAAACCCACCCCCACCCCCACCCCCACCCCCCACGGGCCACGAATATTGAAATTGGTGGAGAGGTGGAATATTGCATTGGGGGACCAGCCCTCCCGTGTGAACATGGAACTCAACGGTCCCACTTAGTCTAGTAACTAACTAAGAGCCCGCGAACGAACCCCCGCGGTCACGTAATAGTGCCGACCTATGATGTGGGTTCTGATTTCGCAGCCCTACCACTAGGTACCGCTACAAACCTGTATGAGATCACCCCTCAGCCTCCAATGCTACAAGGATTAAAGTCCAAGCCTGCCCTTCCTCTTCCTTTTGCTCAGGCCCTCTAGTCCTGGTGACATCCTTGTAAATATTCCCAGCTTACAAATATTCATATCCTCCTGCAATACCATTTTCAGGGAACTGTGTACTTGCATTCGCAGACCACCTTGTTCAACAACAATCCTCAGGGCCCTATGTTCACTCTGAGGGTCCTGCCTAGGTTTGACTTCCCAAAATGCATTACCTCAAATTACCTGAATCAAACTCTATGTACCATTCATCAGCCCATTTGCCCACAGATCAAGATCTTGCCGTGATTCATGATAAGAATTATCAGTGTCTGGCTGCAGTAATTGAGAGGAGGAGAGCACAGGTGAATTCAGTATGCATTAGGACTGAGGGTGTAGCTATTCATTTTGCCTGCGAGGGAGAGAAAGATAGAGGAGGAAGGTTTTCAGACAGGCATGAATTAGGTCAACTAAGGGAAGCTAATGATTGAGAAATGCAGGTAGACTTGGGACGAAAGCTAGTTGTTCCACAGGAAATAATTAGTACTAGTTTGAGGCCAGATGTAATGTTATGGTCAGTTAGTCAGCGGATACTGTATTTTATAAAACTGACGTTGCCTTACGAGAATTCAGTGGATGAGGCTTATGAAAGGAAAAAGTTTAGATATGTAGATTTGGCAGCAGAAGTTGAGCAGCAATGTTGGAGAGCAAGAGTACGTTCGGTGGAGGTGTGTTGTAGAGGTTTCATAGTGCGATTGACTACACCGCTATTTGGAGAGCTAGGAATTTGTGGGCATGATTTGCATCAGGCCATAGAAGAGATGTCAGAGGTGGCAGAGCAAGGTAGTAGATGGATTTTGTGGAGATGAAACAGTGCCAGTTGGGGGCAGAAAGAAAATGCGTAACACACGATAAGTGTATTCCTTCCGATTTCATATAAGATTGATGATAGTGGTGCTATGATTGTTTGATGGAGGGGTAGAATAAGTACTTAGCATTTGTTTGAGTGTTGAATCAATCATCTGTTGTTTCATTTACTTAGTAGATAATTACAGTTAGTTGCTTAGTAGTGCATACTTGTAACCTTCCCGAGGTGCTGTGGGCCTAACTCAATGAAACACCAGTGAAAGGAGGTGCCCACTTGATAACCTCAATGATATACTGCCATCTACCTGCCTAGTTTTTGTTGGCCCATAGTTTAACTGCATAAAGGCATTTTAAATTCTTATGTGGCATTGGGATTGGGTTTCTTGATTAAACATTTAATTTGTGTGTTTGTCAACATGTAGATAGCTTATTACTGAATATGAAGTTGGTCATTAAACTATAGCATAAATGTCCATCGGTAGTTTAGATGCTACTTTGGCATTTGGTTACGTTTTCTTGGTTAAGCACTTATCCTGGTGTTATAGCACAAGTATGTGTTTTAATAGTAATTCAAAATAACCATTCTCATTGTCTATGATGCCACCGATTTTAGTGTCACCTGCAAGTTTACATGCCTTATATAATCTCATCTATATCATTGACATAGAGGACAAAGAGCAATGGACCCACACCCATCGATGAGGGACACCACTAGTCACAGGCCTCTTATCAAAAAAACAACCTTCCACCACTGTCCTTTGCATTAAAATGGCCACTTGGTCACAACCTGCAAAACTTAAAGGCCTCCATTACAATAGCGACTGTAAATGAGTTATGGAAATGGGAGATAGCCACTAGCATTCAAGAGAGTAGCAGATGAGGCAAATAGAAATAGAAACTCTGAGGAAAGCATCCAGAGAAATCAGTCGCAACAAATTTTGCACCTTCACACTTCACTCCCTTCATCTGTACCAAGTACACCTGAGAGTGCCATGAAGACTGGGGTTTTTAGAACATATTGAGCATGACTTTGAGCATGGGAAATCGTGTCTCACAAATGATACTGAATTATTTGAAGAGGTGACCAAGAAGATTACTGACGGCAATGCAGTAGAAGTCATCAACATGGACTTAGCAAGATCATAACAAGATACCAAATGCTAGGCTGGTCTGGTAAGTTAAATCACCCAGCAAGTTAACCAATTGGATACAAAATTAGCTTGAATGTAGGAGACAAGGATAGAGGGTTAGAGGGTTGGTTTCCAAAGTGAAGCCCCTCAGGGATCCTTGCTGAATCCACCTGGTGTTTGTTGTTTATGGTAATTATTTGGATGAGATTGTAGAGAGCATGGTTAGTAACTTTGTGGGTGTTGCTTAAACTGGTGCTATAGTGGATAGTGAAAAAGCTTATCTAAGATTACAATGGAATCTTTATCATCTGGGCCAATTGGAATGGCATCTGGAGTTCAATTCCGCTGAATTGGATGTGTTGCATTTTGGTAGAACATACCAGGGCTGAAGTGATTCAGTAAATGGTAGCACCTGGGGAGTATTATAGAAAAGAGAGATCTGGGGATGAAGGTACATAGTTCCATGAAAGTGATGACACACATAGAAGGCTGATGAAGAAGTTCATTGCCTTCAATGGTACAAGATGGTGGAAAGGTCAAAATTGGAGTACTGTGTACAGTTCTGGTCACCCTGCTATCGGAAGGATGTCTTAAAACTAAAAAGGGTGCAAAAAAGGTTTACACAGGTATTATTGGAACTGGAGTGCAATTGATAAGGAGAGGCTGTATAAAGAGGATTTCTTTACCTGGAGCATAGGAGGCTGAGGAATGACCTTATAGAGGTATACAAAATCATGGAAGGCAGAGAATAAGTGATAACCACAGTCTCATGCAGAGGAAGAATCTATGAACTGGCAGCAGTCACTGTTTTGCAAACCACAGTAACAAGTGCCATCTATTGGACAATGACAAAATTGCAGGCCCAAGTCATAATATTTCTACTCTTTATACTATGTTATTTGTTATTGATAAACACATGCACTGTATAATTATATGCACCTCAATCTTCCCTCGGTTCATCTCTGTTTTCAGGATGGAAAAAAAAAGCTAACCATTATTTTTTCACAGCTAATATTTTCTGGTATCTGAAACATAGAAACATTATACAAGTTTACCCAAGAGCTTTCCCGAATTTAAAAAAAAAATCAAACTCGTGGTAAGTACGTAGAATATACGTAGTGGGTATGTGGGAGCTCGGGACGTCTCCTAGCGGCTCGTAATGCTAACGGCAGGTACTCTGGAAACGCGGTAAGCTCGTGAAGTTATTTCAACATGTTGAAAAATGTCTACGAGAGCCCCGAGTACCTACGAGTGGCTATTACCGTAATTCTCTGAGTTCGAATCAGGGGAAACTCGGGAGAACTCTTGAATTACCTCGTGCAGAGAGACATGCCCTTAACTCGCGGCTATATGAAGTATTTAAGAAAGAACTGCAGATGCTGGAAAAATCAAAAGTAGACAAAAATGCTGGAGAAACTCAGCGGGTGAGGCAGCATATATGGAGTGAAGGAATAGGTGACGTTTCGGGTCGAGACCCTTCCTCAGACTATATGAAGTATATCTTAGAAGTGCTTTTGTACATCTCGAACTTAAATAATAAATTCCATCAGGTCCTATCATCATAGCATTTGCACATCACTCATTGGCCAGTGTCATATAAAACTGATATTGTCGGGGAGAACTTGCTTTATGTTTGGTCTCAGTTCTTGACATTGTTATGCTTTTTGGACCACTGTTAAATCTTGTGTATTTCTGCAAAACCCCTCTCATTGTAGAGTTCGGGAGGAAGAAATACAGTGTGTACCAAGGCTGTCTATGGAGAAATTGCACTTGAAAACATCCATCTTTATGCACCTCAATAAGTCTGCAGAATGAAATGATAATTCCTCAATGTGCAAACTGGCTTTTCAAACATGCTGCCAGGCATTAAAAACTAATTTGAAGGCAGAATTAAAATGGATCTCGCCCCCAATTACGGACCCTCACAATCAGTGAGGCCTCCCCTGACATCCACTCATCAGTTCGGGAGCTTCTGCTAAGGTTGGCGATTATGGAGGCAAAATCACTCTTTGCATGTGACTTAAGGCCAATGATTGCACACAAGACTAAATCATCTAATATTTAAAATACTGCTTTCACTTGACCTCGCAACAATATTACTAATAGATACATGCACTGCCCATGTTGAAAAGTGCTGATGAAAATCATTGTCTCAAATTGTGTTGGTAAGTTAATTATCCAAATACAGTTAAAAACTATTTCAAAACTTTAAGGAAGTTTAATAGAGTTTGCACATCAAGATTATTAACCAATCTTTCATTGCACAATAACCCAGTCAAGAAAAACATTTGCCTAATTATTAGTATCTTCTCATTTTTAGGTATGCCCTTTGCATCCCTTATTGAACCAGGATTGTTCTGCTGTCTTGATATTAATCATCAATTGATCTACTGTCTTGACAATAATCATTGAGCGAAAAATGTGGTAGATTTCATTGTTATGTCTTCTCCAGGGATCCCCAGCGAGGGATCCCGCTCCGGATGGTAAGTCCCCGCCGCGCCCACGGTTAGAAGCACCGCAGTCCACGGCTTCTAGATGATGTAGGCCGCGGGCCGGCGGTCGGAGCTCTTCTCCTCCGGGGTCCCCCATGAGGGATCCCAGGCTCCGGACGCCGTGCCAGCTGGAAGCTCCGCAGACCGCGGCTTCAGGCTGCCGCGGGCCAGCGATCGGAGCGCTCCCTTCTGGCGACCCCCAGCGAGGGCTCGCCCCCTCCGCAATGAAAGGTCCACGCTGCTCCGTGGAGGAGGCGACCAAAAGCGATTCCCTTACCCCCCCCACCCCCCCCCCCCCCCCCACACAAGACACATCGAGAGACATTAAAACACACATTTGGACATACTAAAAGAACAAAAAAAGTAGAAATGACTAACACGCTGCTGGCAGGGCAGCCGTCTCGCAGCGCCCCCACTGGTGTCCATTTTGTTGGTAGATGTTAGTTTGCGAGTTGCTTCTAGATGGAGCCTGGATGTGTAACAACAATGCATTTTACATTGTAGCCACTGTGTGCCAGTGATGAAGGAATGAATTTTTACATCAATACATCTCCTCATGCTGAGGATTGATTTTCCGATCTCCCAATCTACCTCATTGTGGCCCTTGCACTTATTTTTATCTGTACTTTCTCTGCAGCTATAAGACTATATTCTACACTGTTTCCTTTCTCTTTCGCACAACCTGTTGTACTCATCTATAGTACGATTTGTCTGGATAGCATGCAAAACAACGTTTTTTACTGTATCTTGGTACACATGACAATAATAAACCAATATCAATACCATATTTACAATAACTCCCAATAACACACATGGTTCTGTTAATTTGGATTGAAAGAACAATTGCATCTGTGCAATTCTGTTCACATACATCATCATACACAAATAAAACTTGTAGTCATTGAATTCTAATTATAATTTTGGAAGTTTTGCCTCCCTGAAAGAGAAGTATCAGAAATGAACCAGTGTACATAGAAACATAGAAAATAGGTGCAGGAGTAGGCCTGCTGCTGGAAATGCGAGCATTAGACATTGCTTGCAAAAATGTAATTTTTCAAATTCATCATGACTTGAAACCTATCTAAGTAATATATTAACATCAAACTTAAGTAACATCTTAAAAGGTTCAGTTCTGTATGAAATAGAGAGAGTACAGAGGAGATTTACTAGAATGTTGCCTGGGTTTCAACAACTAAGTTACAGAGAAAGGTTGAATAAGTTAGGTCTTTATTCTCTGGAGCGCAGAAGGTTAAGGGGGGACTTGATAGAGGTCTTTAAAATGATGAGAGGGATAGACAGAGTTGACGTGGATCAGCTTTTCCCATTGAGAGTAGGGAAGATTCAAACAAGGGGACATGACTTCAGAATTAAGGGACAGAAGTTTAGGGGTAACATGAGGGGGAACTTCTTTACTCAGAGAGTGGTAGCGGTGTGGAATGAGCTTCCAGTGGAAGTGGTGGAGGCAGGTTCGTTGGTATCATTTAAAAATAAATTGGATAGGCATATGGATGAGAAGGGAATGGAGGGTTATGGTATGAGTGCAGGCAGGTGGGACTAAGGGGAAAAAGTTGTTCGGCACGGACTTGTAGGGCCGAGATGGCCTGTTTCCGTGCTGTAATTGTTATATGGTTATATGGTTAACTGCAGTGTAATACATGGGGACGATTATGTTGACTGCCAGTAGGTTAGCTTTTGCCGTTACTGAGTCAGATAAAAAATAACAATTTGCTCAATCATAGCTCTGACTCATACTTCACCTGGGTTGGGTCTGTTCTAACAGCCTTATTCAAACAGTGCTTATTTTCCCTCTGAAGGTATTTGTTTCATTTTCTAAATAAATCAAATTGATTCCTTCTGGGTGCGTAATCAGCTTTTCTACAAGTAATAGATTACTTTATGTTTCCACAGCCCTACCACAGTTATAACTATACATACCTAGCAACTTTATCAGAAGAAACAAAGAACTACAGATGCTGGTTAATACACAATAGGACACAAAGTGCTAGATTAACTCAGCAGTTCAGGCAGCATCTCTGAAGAAGAACCTAGACCCAAAACATCACCTATCCATGTTCTCCAGAGATGTTGCCCGACTCCAACACTTTGTGTCCTTTTAGCAACTTTACTATATGACTGCATCTCAAAGTGTATAACATCAATATGATCAAAAAATATCAATAAATTAAACCTGGAAACATAAGATTAAACTGTCAAAAAATATATAGTTAAAAGACAAGGTTAACAAGAGCCCAAAAGGAGAACAAGAATCTGGAAAGTTTATTGATGGAAATCCAGAGTTTAGAGACTAGAAGGAACGCCAAGGGAATTATGGGTTAATAAAAATGGGATGAATATGTGGTCAGAGTCGGTAGGAAGCAAAGTTCTTGGAGGGTTAAAAGCACTGTTGAATGTTATAGAGATCTTGAAAATAATGTTTTCAAGAGAGTTAGATGGGATATGGGGAGAAAGCAGGAAAGGGGTACTGATTTTGGATGATCAGCTGTGAACATATTGAATGGTGGTTCTGGCTCGCCAACAGCCTGTCTCGATCCTTTCTTCGTTTGTTATTTTTAGTCTGTTTTTACTTGTATGTTTTAGTGTATCTTTAGTTTTTGTATTATGTGGGGGGTGGGAGAAACTTTTTTAACTGTTCCCTCGATGGCGATGCAACATTTTCCGTATCGTATCTCCGTCCGCACTGAGGCCTTAACATCGTGGAGCTGACGGTCCCTTTGTTAGGGATCGACTTCGGGAGCTCCAAGTCCAGGAGCTTTGACCGCCCCGATCGCGGGAGCCTTGATCGCCCCGACTACGGGAGCTTCAATTGCCGACTGCGGGAGTTTCGGTCGCCCCGACTGTGGATGTTTCAATTGCCCCGACTACGGGAGACAAGGAGGAAAGAAGGTATACGTTATTTACCTTCCATCACAGTGGGGAATGTGAGGTCGCCGATAACAAGATGGACGTGCTGCCTGCACTGGTGAGGACTCGGAGGGAATGCCGCGAGTGCAGTGATCTCAGTGTTTGCAGGATCATCGCTCCATGAGGATATCCAGGAGTCTATTGCCTATTTGGGCGGACAGGGACTGCAGAGAGTGACAGTGGTCGGTGCAATTCTGGTCACGTGAAGGAGAGTGTGTGGCCCACACAGTGAACTGGTGGCTGTGCGTCTCCGCTTATGCTGTGTTCCGTGGGGATTCTCACACACCCCTGGTTGTTGTTTAAGTCTATGTTTAATCTTTATGTAGTTACAGTATTATCTTGTTTCTTTTTTTTGTATGACTGTGTGGTAAATCAAGTTTCACTGTACTTCAGTACACGTGACAATAAAGGACCATTGAACCATACTTATCCAGGTCTCTTCAGAAAACTGCCTTCCATCCACTCATTCTACCAGTACATCTATACCTGCTTGAAATCTTGTACTATCCTTCTCTCAGTTTACTATACTCTCATGCTTTGCATCATCTACATTGTTATCTGTATATATTGTGTTCTGTGCATATTATGAAATGTAGTGTTTCAACCCCTGCATAACTGCACTGTACACACCCCTCTGGTCCAACAAATAACCTACCATTACATATGAACTTTAAAACACAGTTAATTGTGCCTGCTTCGCCACTCAACATCATACACATACATCAGGCTGCTATTCAATGACTACAGCTTGGCATTCACTCCATCATCCCCTCCAAAGTCATCACCAAGCTCCAAGGTCTGGGCCTATGTATCTCTCTATTCAACTGGTTCCTTGACTTCCTTACCGGCAGAACAATCAATGCAATTTTGGGCACCATATCTGAGAAGGATATACTGGCTCTGGAGAGGGTTCAGAGGAGGTTTACAAGAATGATCACAGGATTAACATATCATGAGCGTTTGACGGCAATGGGCCTGCACTCACAAGAGTTTAGAAGGATGAAAATAGACAATAGACAATAGGTGCAGAGGACAATAGATGAGGCGGGACCTCATTGAAACTTATCGAATAGTGAAAGGCTTGGATAGAGTGGATGTGGAGAGGATATTTCCACTAGTGGGAGAGTCTAGGACCAGAGGTCATAGCCTCAGAATTAAAGGACGTTCCTTAAGGAAAGAGATGAGAAGAAATTTCAGAGGGTGGTGAATCTGTGGAATTCTTTGCCACAGAAGACTGTGGAGGCCAAGTCAATGGATATTTTTAAGGCAGAGATAGATAGATTCATGATTAGTGCGGGTGTCAAGGGTTATGGGGGGAAGGCAGGATAATGGGGTTAGGAGGGAGAGATAGACTGTACATGATTGAATGGCGGAGTAGACAATGTGTTGAATGGCCTAATCTTGCTCCTATCACTAATGACCTTATGACATGAGTGCGGATCGGTAAGAACACAATTGTGTTTTGCGCTCGTCTTGTTTTTTCCACATTTATTTTAGTTTTATTAATGCAGAATTTACATGTAATTTGAGTATACTTTATGTTTCTGTGTGTTTGTTTCAGTCTATGTCCCTGTGATGCTGCTGCTGCAAGCAAGATTTTCATTGTACCTGCATCTCACTGTACGTGCATATGACAATAAACAACTATTTGTGTTGGCCTAATCTTTCAATAATGCTGACAATAGCACCTTCCTGAGTGTTCTCTTGAATTTCTACATTTGTACAGTTGAGAGCATATTGACTGGTTGCATCATGGCCTGATTTGACAACTCGAATGCCCAACAGCAAAGGAGATTACAAAACGTAGTGAACACTCCCCAGTCCATCACAGGTACTGACCTCACCATCATCGATTGGATCTACAGGAGGTGCTGCCCCCAAAAGGGCAGCCAGCTTCATCAAGGACTCTCACTACCCTGGCTATCCTCTAATTTCACTCCTGCCATTGGGAAGAAGGTACAGGAGATGGAAAATGGTAATGTCCAGGTTCAGAGACAACGTCTTCCCAACAACCATCAGGCTATTAAACATTACCAACTACAACTAAACTCTGAACTATGAACTGCCTTGATTGCACTAGAGACTTTGGGCTTTGGTTTGTGTTTTTACACAATGTTGTTTTTTTTTTACTTTTTAAACTTTTTTAATGTCTGTTTATTAAATTATCTATTGAGTACTCTTTAAATCTGTTGTGCTACTGCGTGTAAGAATTTAATTGTTCTCTTTTGGTACCTGTGACAATAAATCACACTTGACTCTTGACGTACAAGACATGATTAATAAAGGACCTGTCCCACTTAGATTTTTTCGGCGACTGTCACAGTCTAGCAGGTCGCCGAAAAAGCGGCGACTGGACCCTCCCCCACGACAATTTCTACGACAAGCTACGACAACCTACCACCTAGTCGACGTCAAACTACTGCAAGCTACTGACAACTGATAACTTGGTGAGACCACACCTGGAGTATTGCGTACAGTTTTAGTCTCCTAATCTGAGAAAATACATTCTTGCCATAGAGGGAGTACAGCGAAGGTTCACCAGACTGATTCCTGGGATGTCAGGACTTTCATATGAAGAAAGACTGGATAGACTCGGCTTGTACTCGCTAGAATTTAGAAGGTTGAGTGGGGATCTTATAGAAACTTACAAAATTCTTAAGGGGTTGGACAGGCTAGATGCAGGAAGATTGTTCCCGATGTTGGGGAAGTCCAGAACAAGGGGTCACAGTTTAAGGATAAGGGGGAAATCTTTTAGGACCGAGATGAGAAAAACATTTTTCACACAGAGAGTGGTGAATCTCTGGAATTCTCTGCCACAGAAGGTAGTTGAGGCCAGTTCATTGGCTATATTTAAGAGGGAGTTAGATGTGGCCCTTGTGGCTAAGGGGATCAGAGGGTATGGAGAGAAGGCAGGTACGGGATACTGAGTTGGATGATCAGCCATGATCATATTGAATGGCGGTGCAGGCTCGAAGGGCCGAATGGCCTACTCCTGCACCTAATTTCTATGTTTCTATGACCCATTAGGATGTCCACCTTCAAGCACACCTACGACAACCTACGACAGCCAAAGTCAACATACGTCCACCAGCGACAAGCTACGACAAGCAACGACCCTGTCGGCGACAACTGAAGACAATTTAGTCGCCGTGTACCTGTCGCCGGTTGACGTAGGTTGACGTAGATAGTCGCCAATGGAATTCACCGAAGTCAGCACCCGGCAACAACCAACGTCACCTGGCGACAGCCTGCGTCATCCTGGCGACAACCTACAACAACACCTATGACAGGAGAGGACAAGGTACGTCAAGCCCACAGTCGCCAAAAAGTTTTGAACATTTCAAAATCCAGCGGCGATCAGAAAAACGTTACGACTCTTTAGGCGACTTAAGGAGACTGCTCACGACCATACAGGCATCACCCCGCGACAATATGAAAACAGCGTAGTCGCTGAAAATTCACTTAAGTGGGATAGGGGTTTTAGTTTGCAGATGAAACTAAAGTGGGTAGATAGCGAAGATGGTTATCAAAGGTTACAGCAGTGTCTTCATCAGTTCGGCACAAGAGCAGAGGAATGGATAATGAAGTTTAATATAGATAAATGTGAGATGGCCATGGAAGTGTACAGTAAATGGCAGGTCTCTGTGGAGCGTTGCAGAGCAGAGTCAACTAAGAGTGTTGGTACATAGTTCCTTGAAAGTGGCATCACAGGTCAATAAGGCTTTCAGCACAAAAATAGAAACAATATGCTGGAGTAACTCAGCAGGACAGACAGCATCACTGGAGAGAAGAATTAGGTGACGTTTCGGGTCAAGACCTTTCTTCGGTCTGAAGAAGGGTCACGACCCGAAACAACTTCCATTCATTCTCTCAAGAGATGCTGCCTGCCACACTGAGTTACGCCAGCATTTTGTGTATCTTCGGTTTAAACCAGTATTTGCAGTTCCTTCCGACTCGTTTCATTGGCTTTCAGCACATTGGCCTTCATTAGTCAGGGTGTTGAGTACAATGGTTAGGATGTTATATTACAGCTGTACAAGGTGCTGGTGAGGCTGCAGTTGTAGTAGTCACCCTGCTATAAGAAATATGCTGTTAAGCTGGGAAGAATGCAGTTAAGATTTATGAGGATATTGCCTGGACTTGGGGGCCTGAGCAATAGGGAGAGTTTGGGCAGGCCAGGGCTGTATTCCTTGGAGGGTAAGAGAATGAGAGGTGATCTTATAGAGGTGTATAAAATCATGAGTGGAATAGATAAGAGCAGATGCACAAAGTCTTTTACCTAGAGTAGGGGAATCAAGATCCAAAGGACGAAGGTTTAAGGTGAGAGGGGAAAGATTTAATAGGAACCTGAGGGGCAACCTTTTCACACAGAGGATGGTTGAAATGATGGTGCCGGAGTAGGTTTGTGCAGCAAGGAACTGCAGATGCTGGTTTAAACCAAAGATAGACACAAAATGCTGGACTAACACAGCAGGACAGTCTGAAGAAGGGTCTCGACCCGAAAAGTTAACCATTCCTTCTATCCAGAGATGCTGCCTGTCACGCTGAGTGTTGTGAGGTAAATGAAACTTTCACTACTCATAATTTACTTAACTTTATTTAAGCTTTAAGCAACTTATTTCTTTAATACATAAACTCAGAAACGTCTGGCAAACATGGCTGATTCTTCGCACATGCGCACTCTCCGGAAAAGTCCTGCACAAGCGCACACTCTAGAAGAGCTCCGCACATGCGCACATGTGCCCACTTCATTGAGTTACTCCAGCATTTTGCGTCTATCTGCCGGAGTAGGTAGTTGAATTAGAAACTATAACAACACTTAAAAACATTTGCCCCGGCCAAACACAAGTAGGTGGAACAAGTGTAGATAGGGTTAACTTGGTCGGCATGGGCAAGATGGGCCGTAGGGCCTGTTTCCATGCTGTATGACTCTATGACTATGTTTGAGAACAAAGGAATAGCCTACAAAGGTTATTCAAAACAAAAGCAAGATCCTCCTTTATTAATTAAGTAAACACATTTTAGCCGTGTGTACAATTCACAAATGAAGAACTGCAACAATAAACAGTGTTAACTACATCTGAAAAATGAACGGAATGATAAGACTGGAACCAAAATTCCTGTACCCTACGCAACTACAGGATAATGAGTTAATCAATCGTTGGATGTTCATTGAAAAGCTCTAACATCTAGTATTTTCCTTTGCAGAGAATCACAGAAATGTAGAATATTTAAAGCACAGAAGGAGTCTCTTAAACCCATATCATATCTATGTAAGACTATTCCAGTTAGTTGCATACTTCATCCCTATCCCAAAGCCTTGTCAATTAATTCCTTTTCAGATACTTGACTATTCTTTTTCAAATGCTACAATCGAAACTGCCTTCACTATTACCCCTGGCAGTGCATGCATTCCAGACCAATAGCACTCATGTGTAGAAGAATTTCCTTCATTTCACTTTTACATTACAATGGTTTATAACATCAAGTTTAAGGTGGCAGTAAAATTATGGCTTTCCTCTCCATGTCTCAGGGTTGTACCTTTATGTTTATCAAAGGTGTCAAATGCAAAGATAAGTTTGATGATTATGTCACTCTGCAAATAAGTCAGAAGAAGTGTAAGATCAGATGTAGGGATTTCAGTGACAAGCATAATAATATTCAATTCTGTTCTCAGTTCCCATGAAAATAAAGCAACCAGTGTCTGACACAGCAAGACCTAGACATCACATCATGATATGTGGCAAATAACATTCTCACCACATAAACATTAAACAGTGACAATCAATGTGTCCAAACATCAATGCTTAGCATGAAATGGCTATACTTCTGGCATTCTCTACCACAGCATCCTGAGACTTATCACTGAGCAGAATCTCAACAGCAGTAGTCAAAAAAATATAATGGCCACAAAACTAGACTCGAGGCTGAGTGTCCTGTGGCAGAGACCCACCTCCTGACACCCTAACATCTCTGGTTATTAACAAGGCAAAGAGGGAGGAATCGCTGGAGGAGCTCTATCATACCTAAGCCAGCCCACTACCAGATACACCCACTGCAGTGATGCAGTGTGAAAACAGGCCCTTTGGCCCAACTTGACCACACCAGCCAACAATGTCCCAGCTACACTAGTCCCACTTGCCTGCGCTTGGTCCATATCTCTCCAAACCTGTCCTATCCATGTGACTGTCTAATTGTTTCTTAAATGACGGGATAGTCCCAGTCTCAACTACTTCCTCTGGCAGTTTGTTCCATACACCCACCACCCTCTGTGTGAAAAGATTACCCCACGGATTCCTATTAAATCTTTTCACCTTGAACCTATGTCCCCTACTCTGGGCAAGAGATTCTGTGCATCTACATGTTCTATTCCACTCATGATTTTGTACACCTCTATAAGATCCCCCCCTCATCCTCCTGTGCTCCATGGAATAGAGACCTAGCCGACTCAACCTCTCCCTATAGTTCACATCCTCTAGTCCTGGCAACATCCTCGTAAATCTTTTCTGAACACTTTCAAGCTTGACAATATCTTTCCTATAACATGGTGCTCAGAACTGAACACAATATTCTGTCATCTGCAAACTTGTTATTTTAGTGCAAATTTTCCGCGACCTAGCTGAGGCCATGAATATTTGGGAACTTCCCTCGAGCATGAAGGAGAGTTCCAGTGACCTCATAGGACCTCCTAGGACCACGTGTCGACCATGCTGCGGGTTTGAAGGTCAAAGACACTCTTCTAAACTCGCAGATTAGGTCGCCCATGTGGGACAGCCCCTTTACTCTGAACATTTGCTGATGCACTTTTATGCTAGTATGCTCAGCTCTGTGCCATTGCATGAAGTTATCATTATCCCTGACATTGAGCTGGGCTACTGTCTTTTCCTTTTTCTTTGCCTTCCTAAATATAATCCCCCTAACATACACACACTCATACGCACAACCTAAACGCCTTCCTTTATTTCCAGTTTAAATTACCTCCCTTCTATTCTACACTTGGGTTCCCACCCACTACCAAATTAGAATGAACAAACTCTCATGTGAGGATATTGATCCGGCTCCTGTTAAGATTAAACTAGTCTGGTTTACAGAAGTCCCTTCTCCCCCAGAAACAATCCCAACACCACAGGAATCTAAATCCTTCCTTCCTACATCGCTCATGTGTGCATCCAGAGATTACCACCTTTGAGTTCTTGATTTTTAACCTCTTTCCAGCTTCATAAACTCTGCCTCCAGGAGCTCATCCCTCTTTCTAATCAGGGCCGGATTTACGTATAAACTGGACAAGCTTCAGTTTAGGGCCTCGAGATCTAGGGGGGCCTCGCAGAGCCGGATTTACCACTAGGCTTCATAGGCTGAAGCCTAGGGCGACGAAATCTAGGGGGCCTCCGGCTAAGGCAGGATACCTGCCGTTCAACACTGGGCGGGCCCCCCTCTCTATCTCTCTCTCTCTCTCCGTCTCCGCCCGCCATCCGTATCCGGGCCGCCGGGCTCCGCTCTCCGCTCGCTCCTCATCCGCCGGCACGGCAGGCCGCCTTGCACGTGCATTGCTACGGCCAGCACGTCCTCCCCCCTGCACATGCGCACATCCACAGCCAGCATATCATCGGCCGCCCTGCGCATGCGCACTGCCACGGCAACTGGTCGGCGCTGGGCACTTTCTCCCTCGCTCTGAATTGTGGGAGATTTGGCCACCATTGCTGTCCGTTCGCTGCCTCGCCGCAACCGCTGAAAACCAACGCAGAATCACTCCCTGACCCTGGATCAGGAGTAACTCCCTGGAGTCACCCTTGCTTCTGGTTTCCTGGTCCTCCATAAATATTCTAAATGGAATTTAAAGTGGAGGTGGTAGTGGGCTGAACAATAGCAGCCTATTGTATTCTATCTGTTAATTTATTGTGTATATATATGGTCTATGGTATATAAACACACTGAACCTTTATGTCCTGTTCTGTATTATGTTTACATATTCTGTTGTGGTGCAGCAAGCAAGAATTTCATTGTCCTATCTGGGACACATGACAATAAAACTCTCTTGACTCTTGACTTGGACTTAAGCAAAAAAGGGTTCTTGGGAAAAAAGAGGTACCTTAAATTTAGTTGCGTCTGGTTGTGTAACTATGGTAGGGTGAAGAATATTCCATGCTTTAATTGTGCGGGAGAACTCCATGGAGCAGCCAGCAACTCTGGATAGAAGAAATTGGGTGACGTTTCGGGTAGAGACCCTTCTTTAGACTCCCTCTGGTTTTAGTGTCTTTAGTTTAATTTAAACATACAGCGTGGAAACAAGCCCTTCAGTCCACCGAGTCCACGCCGACCACTGATCACCCGTACGCCAATTCTTTCCCACACAGCGGAGTAAGTCAAGAGTCAAGAGTGTTTTATTCTCTCACGTCCCAGTTAGAACAATGAAATCCTTACTTGCAGCAGCACAACAGAATATGTAAACATAGTGCTCTGTAAACAATGTTATAAATGAGAAAACAAAACGGTGTATATTTATATATGAATATATCACTATATAAATATATATGTGTGTGTGTGTGTATAATATATATACCCACACACACAATTTCCCTCCTGGGATTAATAAAGTTCTATCGTATAGTATTGTGTGTGTAGGAAGGAACTGCAGATGCTGGTTTAAAGATAGACACAAAAAGCTGGAGTAACTCAACAGGTCAGCCAGAATCTCTGGACAAAAGGAAAATATTACGTTTTGGGTTGGGTCTGAAATAGGTTCCTGCACACCTTTGGAATGTGGAGGAAACAAGAGCACCTGGAGAAATCCCATGCGATCAATGGGAAAAGGAGCAAACTCCATACAGACAGCAGGTACACAAAATGTGTCTGAAGAAGGGTTTCGGTCCGAAACGTCGCCTATTTCCTTCGCTCCATAGATGCTGCTGCACCCGCTGAGTTTCTCCAGCATTTTGTGTACCTTCGATCTTCCAGCATCTGCAGTTCCTTCTTGAACTCCATACAGACAGCACCCATATTCAGGATCAATTCCGGATCTCTGGCACTTTTAGGCAGCAACTTTATGGCCAATGTACAGCCCCATAGTCTTGAACTTAATTAAAATGACAAGTGTAGCATTTGCTGCGGTTGCAAAGGAAAGTGGCAGGAGAGGGGATGGTTTGGGTGGGAGGGGATGAATTGACCAGGGAGTTACGGAGGGAGTGGTCTCTGCGGAAAGCCAACAGGGGAGGAGATGGGAAGATGTGGCCAGTGGTGGGATCCCATTGGTAGACAAAAAAGCGGTGGGGGGGGCTCACAAGTGGAACAGATAAGGGCCTCTCTTCATCTAAATCCGGCCCTGTTTTTACCTGTGTGGTTGACACCATTATGGACAAGAGTCTATGGCAATTGATCTTCCCTCTTCAATATGTTCTACAACCATTTAGGAAAATCTTTACCTTGGCAACTGAGAGGCAACTTACCACCCTTGAGTTACAGCTCAGACCTCAGAAATGCCTGTTTGTCCCATTATCTATTGAATCTCCTCCGATCCTTATTGTTATTTCATTTATCTTCTTCATTACTGCTACAGCTCCGTCATTAATTGTGCCATATTCCTGTTTCTGCTAGCACTTCCGTGAGGAACAATTATCTTCATCACTATCCAAAAGGGAAAATCTATTTCTGAATGAGATGGCTGGGGAGACTCCTGCACTCGTTGCCTGCTCCATCTGCCTGGCAGTCCATCAGTACCTGTGCACACTTAAGCTGCAATGTGACTTCCTCTATAAACAAGCATCACAATGGTGCAGCGGTAGACCTGTTGCCTCACAGCGCCAGTAACCTGGGTTCGATCCTAATTACAGGAGCTGTCTGTGCAGAATTTGTACGGTCACTCTGTGGCTGCATGGGTTTACTCTGGGCGCTCCTGTTTCCTCCCACTATCCAAAGACATGCAGGTTTGTAGGTTAATTGGCTTCTGTAAATTGCCTCTAGTGTGGAGGACGTAGAAATAGTATACGGGTTTGACGGACACGGTGGGCCAAGGGACCTGTTTCCATGCGTTATCTCTAAACTAAACTAAATTAAATCTATGCACAAAGTTCCCAGCCTCCCAGATGCACAACAGACACCAAAACCCAGCTTAAAACCCAGAGTTCAAGCTGCAGTACGTGCGATTGCTGAGATCACTGTGCATTCCCAGGATGAACATTCCACTCTGCCATTCCTTTACTTCACAGCTCGTCATTTATAAAACATGGAAAAAACCTGCCAGCTACTCACCAATCAGCTACCTGACTGGTATTACTTCTGAACTGACATCTCATCCCGTAGTGTTTATACTTGTAGGGCATCAGTTCTCTTGTTGCTTACCTTCTCGGAACCTCTCATCTATTCACACAGAGCCGTTGTTCTTGCTGCATTTATACATTCATGGCCTCTGTTCCTACTAGGGCCTCGAATCTCACGCTGTTAACATTCTTGAAGCCTCTGTTCACACTGTTTTCACTTTCTGGGCCTATATTGCTGTGCTGTTGAAATTCTTGAGCAGGAGGCATGTAGCATGAAGGAAAACTCTTCACTCGTCTGGATTAATGCAGCTCCTACAACTCTCAGGAAGCCCAACACCTTCCAGACAAAGCTGGATGTCTGCTTAAATGGCACCCCATACATCGCCTTGAATACTTTGTTATTTTTAATGATGCACCAACTGTTAGCTGTAAAATACACTGCCAAGTTCTCCAACATCATCTCCTATACCCGTCACCTCAGCCACAAGGAGGAACAAAGAAACACCAACACCTACAGGTTTCCTGACCGAAACATCTCACCATTATGAGCGCTAATTCCTAGAACACTAACTGCAGTGCAGAAGGGCTCCTGCAGTTCAACATAATGAATCACCACTTACCTTCCCAAAGGCAATCAGAACATAGAAAGGTACAGCACAGGAACAGCCCCTTCAACTCACAATGGCCATGCCGAACATGATGCTAGGTTAAACTAATCTCCTCTAGCTGTATGTGATCTATATCCCTCCATCACTGCATATATAAAAGCCTCTTCAATACCACTAGCATATCTAGCTCCACCACCACTCCTGGCAGAATATTCCAGACACCCACCATTCTGTGTTAAAAAACTTGCCCTGCACATTTCCTTTAAATTTTGCCCCCTCACCAAGCTATGCCCTTTAGTCTTTGGCATTCCCACTGGGGAGAAAGGTTCTGACTGTCTACCCTGTCTATGCCACTCATAATTTTATATGCTTCTATCAGGTCTCCTTTCAGCCTCTGATGCTTCAGGGGAAACAATCCAAGTTTGACAAACCTCTCTTGATAGCTAATACCCTCTAATCCAGGCAGCACCCTGGTAAACCTCTTCTGCACCCCCTTCCCAAGCCTCCACATCCTGCCTGTAATGAGGCATATAGAACTGCACACAAGCGTGGCCCAAGTCATTGAGGATGGAGAATAATTATCAGACATTTGAGTGGTGTTAGATCCTGAAAAAAAGGTATATGAAAGGATGCTAATTATCTTTTTTGTGCATTTAGTTTATTTAGCATGAGTACCCAAAACTAGATAACTGACTGGATAGTTGATTTTTTTTTTACACATCTATTGTTTAGGATGGAGTGATGGCACAACAATTAATACTGTGCCTCTGAGCTCCAGGGACCTGGGTTTGATTCTAGCCTCCAGTGCTCTCTGTGTGGGATCTCTAACTACGTGGGTTTCTGCAGAGTGTTGCGATTTTCTCGCAGATCCCAATAAATGTGTCATGTTGTGCCGCAGCAAGTAAGAATTTAATTGTTCTATCTGGGACATATGACAATAAAACACTCTTGACTCTTGAGGTTAACTGGTATGTAACCCTTTTGTGCCAGTAGGTGGTAAATGAATCATGTGGAATGAGAGTTGGAGCAAGAGATAGAGAAGCAATTGCAGGGATACAGGGAAGTGAGAGGAGGGAGAAATGGTTACTGCTGAGATTGTTCTACCAGGAGATGCCATGGAGCAGATAGAATGAACAACCTCCTGCTGTATTGTCCTAAGTAAGTAGGAAAGTGCAGATTTACAGGTTTATCATGTTAGGAAAAACTTTTGATTTTACACCAGAGAACAGTGTTTTTTCTTTTGTTTCATTACAAAAGTAAACTTTATTTGTGAGAAACAATATAGATAAAACAAAAACCATGCAAAATTCTGAATATAAAACTTCTCACTGTCTATGCCTTCAATATAGCTAGTGTTATACCCAGTAGTGACACACATAGCACTATGGCCACTCATTTACTCCTCTAGGATGATATGCCTGCCCTCGTTTGAGGAGAGTCCCCACCGGGCTCAACCCTTCGATGTCCAGCAGCGGAAGGACCTTAGGCTGTGATGCTCTCCCACAGAGCCTTCACATTGGCTGCACCAAGGTTCAGTGTGTCCCTCAATACATACTCCTGCAGTGTGGAATGGGTCAGTTGGTAGCATTCCTTTTGAAGGAGACCTCACTGTACTGGGAAACCAACAAGTTTCAGGAAGACCAAAGAGTGCCTTTCATCAAATTGATGGGGTTCCAGCAGCGCTTGAAGTCCGTCACTGAATCTGCCCCTAGAAACAGCCCATAAATCAGAGTCCTTTTTTTTCCCATAAATAAACGATTTTTCAGGATAAAAAGAGTCCTCTGTTACACAGCTGCTGATATGAACCGTGAAACTGGTTCAGATGGTGTTACCCATCTCTGCGCCAGATCACATTACAGTAGATTTTGGTTAAACATGTGTCCAAACAAAGGAGTTGGTTTAATTCCAGCAACTTTCTGGTTGCTCATCGCCCATTTTTAATGTGGAGACACAAGGAACCACAGATGGCGGTCTACAAAAAAAGACACAAAGTGCTGGTCAGGTCACATCTCTGGAGAACTTGGACAGGAGCCAGAAGAAGGGTCCCGACCAGAAACGTCACCCATCCATGTTTTCCAGAGATACGGCCTAACCCGCTGAGTTACCGTACTCCAGCACTTTGTGTCTGTTTGTGGATATGTGATGTCTGAAGAAGGGTTCTGACCGGAAATGTCACCTATCCATGTTCTCCAGAGATGCTGCCTGACGAGCTGGGTTACTGCAGTACTTCATGTCCACTTTTGACAATGCTTTTGTGCTCCGGGACACAATGTCTCAACAACAACATAAATAAACTATCAAACGTTAAAACCACAAGGTTACAAAATACAACCTGCAGACGTCTGCAGTGTAGCCTCAGACATTGGTGGGGCCCTAATTTATCTGATGTTCCCTAATTTGAGAGTTTATTGGTGAAATCAGACGCTAACTGCGTTTGCATGTCAGTGCGGTTGTCACATGGACCCCACCCTTCTTGTGGGTTTCTGCTCAAACACTGTGGTTTTGGTCCTTATCAGTTGCTCAAATACGCTAGAGACATGTCATCAGACAACCTGTAATGAGACTAAACGGCCGGGTTTTTTTCTTATTTTGACAGGAAATGAGTTTTGACATCAGTTCTGCCTCCCTGCCTGCAAGTGCGTGTGTATAGTCCTTAATAATAAACAGCCTGTCCCTTAATGTGTACGAGAAGTAAATGTATGTCTATGTACTAAACATATTTAAAAATTGTCATTGTCTCTAGATTAAAGCTCACAGTGGAGATGTGCACCTGGTTGGAGGAGGATGAAAATCTTCCTCTTAAATGCTACTCTGACAACACAAATCTAAGGGGGGTAAGAGGCAACCGTGGCTGACAAGAGAAGTTAGGGATAGAATAAAACTAAAAGAAAAGATGTATAACACTGCAAAGAGTAGCCGGAAGTCAGAGGATTGGGAAACTTTCATAGGACAACAGAAGGAAACAAAACGGGCAATACGGGCTGAAAAGATGAAGTACGAAGGGAAGCTGGCCAGGAATATAAAGAAGGACAGTAAAAGCTTCTTTAGATATGTTAAGGGAAAAAGAGTAGCAAAGTCAAATGTGGGTCCCTTGAAGGCAGACACGGGTGAAATTATTATGGGCAACAAGGAAATGGCAGAAGAGTTGAATAGGTACTTTAGATCTGTCTTCACTCGGGAAGACACAAACAATCTCCCAGATGTACTGGAGGACAGAGGATCTAAGGGGGTAGAGGAACTGAAAGAAATTTTCATTAGGCGAGAAATAATATTGCGTAGGCTAATGAGACTGAAGGATGATAAGTCCCCTGGACCTGATGGTCTGCATCCCAAGGTCCTCAGGGAGGTGGCTCTAGAAATAGTGGACGCATTGGTGATCATTTTCCAATGTTCAATAGATTCAGGATCAGTTCCTGTGGATTGGAGGATAGCTAATGTTATCCCACTTTTCAAGAAAAGAGCGAGAGAGAAAACAGGGAATTACAGACCAGTTAGCCTGACTTCGGTGGTGGGAAAGATGCTGAAGTCAATTATTAAAGAGGTAATAATGGGGCATTTGGATAGCAGTAAAAGGATTAGTCCAAGTCAACATGGATTTATGAAAGGGAAATCATGCTTGACTAATATTCTGGAATTTCAAAGGTTCAAAGGTTGATTTATTGTCACATACACCTAGATGTAGTGAAATTCCTTTTGCCAATGCAGCACATAAGAAAGAATACAAACATAACAATAATAAATAGCTTTAACATAAAAACATCCCCCCACAATGGTTCCCATTATGGGGGAAGGCACAAAGTCCAGTCCCATCCCCAATGTCCACCCATAGTCGGGCCTATTGAGGCCTCCACAGTTGCCTCTACGGAGGCCCGATGTTCCAGGCCGTCCTCGCCGGGTGATGATGTTCCGGCGTTGGGAGAGTCCTCTCAGCGGCATGGGAACCCTGGAACGGCCGCCTTCCTACTCGAGACCGTGGCTTCCGGAGCCGACAAGGCCGCGCCGAATGGAGCTCAACTGGCGATCTCGTCGCGAGATCCCAGGCTCCCGGTGTAAAGTTCGGCGCCGCCGCCCGCAGCTCCGCGATGTTTTTAACGCCGGTCCCAGCTCACCGGACTTCCAGCGCGGCGACTCAGGCAAGGCACCGCCCGCCCCGCAATGGCGCTCCAGCGCTGCACCGCCGTCCTCAGACCCGCAGCTCCGCCGATGCCGATGCCGCCGCCGATGCTGCCGCCGCCGCCGATGCCGGTGCCGCCGCCGCCGATGCCGAGGCTCCGGGCGGTCCCCTCGCTCCTCGGACCCGCAGCTCCACAGCCGCCGCCGATGCCGCCGCTGCCAATGCCGAGGTTCCGGGCGGTCTCCTCAGGAAATGCCACTCCAGGCCCGCTGGTAGGCCACGAGGACGGGTCGAAAGTGCAGCCCGGAGAAAAGCTGCATCTCCGACCAGGTAGGGACCCTGAAAATTAGTTTCCCCCTTCCCCCCCCCTCCCAAGAACTCCTTAAAAACAAAACACTAAACTAACTAAAAATAAGAAAAAAGAAATGAAAAACAGACAGCTGCAGGCTAGGCAGCCATACCCCCTACAGGTCGGCGCCAAAAACGGATGTGACAATTAAAATGGATGAAGGGGTGCCAGTGGATGTAGTGTATCTAGACCTTTAGAAAGCCTTTGATAAGGTCCCGCAAGGGAGACTGGTGACTAAAATTAGAGCACATGGTATTGGGGGTAGAGTGTTGACATGGATAGAAAATTGGTTGGCAGACCGGAAGTAAGGAGTAGGAGTGAACGGGTCCTTTTTAGAATGGCAGGCAGTGGCGAGTGGAGTGCCGCAAGGCTCGGTGTTGGGGCCGCAACTGTTTACCATATACAGTGGCTTGCAAAAGTATTCATACCCCTTGAACTTTTCCACATTTTGTCACGTTACAACCACAAACGTAAATGTATTTTATTGGGATTTTATGTGATAGACCAACACAAAGTGGTGCATAATTGTGAAGTGGAAGGAAAGTGATACATGGTTTTCAAATTTTTTTACAAATAAAAAACTGAAAAGTGTGGCGTGCAAAAGTATTCAGCCCCCCCGAGTCAATTCTTTGTAGAACCACCTTTCGCTGTAATTACAGCTGCAAGTCTTTTGGGGTATGTCTCTACCAGCTTTGCACATCTAGAGACTGAAATTTCTGCCCATTCTTCTTTGCAAAATAGCTCAAGCTCAGTCAGATTGGATGGAGAGCGTCTGTGAACAGCAAATTTCAAGTCGTGCCAGAGATTCTCAATTGGATTTAGGTCTGGACTTTGACTGGGCCATTCTAACACATGAATATGCTTTGATCTAAACCATTCCATTGTAGCTCTGGCTGTATGTTTAGGGTCGTTGTCCTGCTGGAAGGTGAACCTCCGCCCCAGTCTCAAGTCTTTTGCAGACTCTAACGGGTTTTCTTCCAAGATTGCCCTGTATTTGGCTCCATCCATCTTCCCATCAACTGCAACCAGCTTCCCTGTCCCTGCTGAAGAAAAGCATCCCCACAGCATGATGCTGCCACCACCATGTTTCATAGTGGGGATGGTGTGTTCAGGGTGATGTGCAGTGTTAGTTTTCCGCCACACATAGCGTTTTGCATTTAGGCTAAAAACTTCAATTTTGGTCTCATCTGACCAGAGCACCTTCCTCCACATGTTTGCTGTGTCCCCCACATGGCTTGTGGCAAACTGCAAATGGGACTTCTTATGGCTTTTTTTCAACAATGGCTTTCTTCTTGCCACTCTTCCATAAAGGCCCGATTTGTGGAGTGCACGACTAATAGTTGTCCTGTGGACAGATTCCCCTACCTGAGCTGTGGATCTCTACAGCTCCTCCAGAGTTACCATGGGCCTCTTGGCTGCTTGTCTGATCAATGCTCTCCTTGCCCGGCCTGTCAGTTTAGGTGGACGGCCATGTCTTGGTAGGTTTGCAGTTGAAGTTCTATTCTAAAATTTCCTTGAGCCTCGTCTTTTTTGTGTCTCGTTTTCATACCTTACATTTCCTTATCTCTATGTCCCTCTCCCTTGACTCTCAGTCTGAAGAAGCATCTCAACCTGAAACATCACCCATTCCTTCTATCCAGAGATGCTGTCTGTCCCGCTGAGTTATTCAAGCATTAGGTGTCTATCTTTGGTGTAAAACAGTATCTGCAGTTCTTTCCTACACTCTTTTGTCTCCATTTCACCTTCAGCCTTTGTCAATTACTCCACCCTTCTGCCAATTAAGCCCCTCTTACCTTTATCCACCTAACACTTGACAGGCAGCTTTGTCTCACATCCACCCCTCTTTTCCAGCTTTCTCCCCCCACTACACTCACTGAAGAAGGGTCCCAACCCATAACGTGACCAATCCATTCCCTCCACAGATGCTGCTGAGTTACTCCAGAACTTTATATTTTGCTCAAGATTCCAGCATCTGCAGTACCTTGTGTTTCTAAACTTAAACATAGATCAAATTTGGCAAAAGTTCAACATATATTTTCAAAGTGTCGCTGTTTTCCTTTAATCTAAAAAATTATTATATTCCTAGCAAAAATTTGAGGAATAACAAAATAATTGTGAAACCATTGCACAAAAAATGTCAACAAGACCTCGTCCCACATTGCAGTTTCCACTTTAGTAACACTTTCCTGTTTCCCTGAATGCTTTCAATGCTGAAATAACTGAATGCTTTTACTCAAGAAATACTACACCCTGCAGGCAAAACAGGGCAATGACAAGGTCTTCTTGTGGGATGTGTATGGGACATTTTCGATAATGTGTGTATCTAAGGTACAGTGATTATTTTGTGTCTAAACATTGGTCTGACCTCAGGAAAGGAGGTCAAACACGAAACAAAGAGGAACCAATCAACGACACATGGAAATACTATTCTACATTTATGAAGGAAATTACCAAAGAGAAAAGTGAGTACACTATTGAAAACCGATTCCCTAGAATTTTGTTGGCATCTCAAAAGCCATTGAAAGATTCAGTCTGACTTAGGGCCCAATGCACATTCACAGTCATTTGTTTTGTACATTCTGCCATTACTGAATGCATCAAAAGCAAACTGAATGCATCCTGAGCACCGAAACTAAGGCTGGTGCAGGGAGAGCTGTGAATTGTAAGGGGAATCTGAGCTAATTGATGGATGGTAGAATTAGGACATGGGTCAACTATTAGGGATCATGGACAAATGGAGTTGTGGTTGGGAGGAATGGGGTCGGATTAGTAATTGGGGATGAGGATTGAAGTATTACATATAATGTTGGTTTATGATACTGAGAATGATAGAATGTGACCAACTGCTCTCTACAATGTTACTGTGATGTTTCACTTTAGAAACTTATAGAGACTCCTACCTTTGTAGGGAAAGATGCAAGAAATGTTTCTTTTCAGAATATGTTATTTTATCAATAAAGTGTTTTGACTGTTAGTTTAGACTACTGGCTATCCTCCAGTGTCCTAGAAAGTAAGTGAGAGGAGGTACTGACACAGATGGGTGGAAAGGTTGACTTGACAGTTGGGTTGAGAGTATTGAGGCTGTTTGTTGAAAGCATGCCTAGTACCCCAGATTACTAGGGACCAAAGATTCAACCAATGAATGGGGGTGTGATTAGTGCATGGAAGGGACTCCAGTGGCTAGTTGCCAAGATTGTGTGGGTGGCTTGTGGTATCTTGGTGTGATTAGTGATCAGAGGAATAGGGGTTATAGCCTGAAGAGTTTTTTTTTTCATCAGGAGAATTGGTCAGTGGTCAACAAATGTAGTGACTGGTCAGGATGGAATTCCCAAGGATTAGTGGGGATCAGGCATAGACCAGATAATGCTCAAAAAGTGCACAACAGTTATGGCAGGTGTGCCAGGTCAAGTTGACTGTTTAGCAGATGGTTCAGGCAAAGGTCATAAACTCAGGAGGTTTGGGCTTATTCTAGTGGGAGGCGAGATATGGAGCCATGAATATGAGCTGGATCAAGACCTACCTTAAATAAGTCCTACCTGAGTCAGTCCTAAAGCCGAACTGGATCTGCTCATCTGCCTCAGTGATACTGAAGCAGACCTCGCCAATGCTGTAAAAACCTGTTTCTGCAAGAGTACTTATTGGCAGCCTGAGCTATGCATGCATTTTTGCAAATTCTGCAATTGTCAGGGTCCTCCATGCTTTAGTCTGTCAGACACTTGGAGGACCTGTATTGAAAATCTTCTCAATTTCACATAAGGACATAAGAATTAGGAGAAGGTTCAAGCATTAGACTTTCAATCCTGCCCCGCCATCAATCAAGATCATTGCAAACATTCTCCCTCAACGCCAATTTCCTGCACTAATCCCTTAATATTCATAAATCTATTGATCTCTTTTAGGAATAAACTCAATGTCTGAGCCTTGAAGAATCAAAGATCCACCACCCCCAAAGTGAATATATTTATCCTCAGCTCAGTCCTAATTGGCCACTGTGGCGGGGACTGGCCAGCCAAAAACTAAGCGGACACAGGTTGTGTGCTCTGGACGTGTTTAATCTTCTACATACAGCTCCCTACTCCTCAGCTGACACGGGCGTTTCCCGGCCTTAAATAACCTCAGATAACAACCCCGTGACTCGCACCTCCCCTACCTAGACGCCGCCCTCTAGAGCCGATGGTTCGTCGTGACCATCAGGTGCCGCCACACCACCGTCTAATCTGCGACTTTAGGTTAGACATGCCTCAGCAAAGAAAAACACCCTCCCTGCATCCAGCCTGTCAAACCTTGTGAGAATTTTCAATGAGGCCAGCCTTTATTATCGACGTCAAGAAGATGTAGACTTGGTCTGCTCAATCTCCCCTCTTACAGCAAACCCGCTAGGAACTGATCTCAACCAAATTGATGTCATGGATAGTGAATAGAGTCATAGAGCTTGGAAACAACTAATCTATGAAGACCAAGATGCCCCATCTAAGCAAGTCTCATTTGCCCATATCACTTGAAACCTTTCCTATCCATATACCTGTCCAAGTGTCTATAAATACTGTTAAAGTTCCTGCCTCAACTACTTCCTCTTACAGATCCTTCAACATACCCATCATCCTCTGAGTGAAAAAGTTGCCCCTCAGTTTCCTATTAAATCTTGCCCCTCTCACAGTAAACTTATGTCTTCTGCTTCTTTAGTCCATACCCTGGGAACAAGGCTCTTGTCCTCTAGCACCAGGTGCTGCAGTACCCAAATATTCACAGTCAAGCTAAGAAAGCCTTGGGTTCGATCCTGACTACGGATGCCGTCTATGTGGAGTTTGTACGTTCCCCGTAACCTGCGTGGGTTTTCTCCGGAATCTCCAGTTTCCTCCCACACTCCAACAGACATATAGGTTTGTAGGTTAATTGGGGTGGTATAATTGTAAATTGTCCCTAGTGTGTGCAGGATAGCATAAGCATGCGAGGAACGTAGGTAGGCGCTGATTTGGTGGGCCGATGGGCCTGTTTCTGCGCTGTATCTCTGAAACTAAAAAGAGATACCAACCTTCACCCAAAGTTCCCCCACCTTCACCACCCACCTGCCCTCTTATCTATTCTGCAAGTTACATGCTCGGTGACATCCAAAAGGTGAATCAAACATGATTTCCATAGAACATATAATAGTGAAGCACAGGAACAGGTCTTTCGGCCCACAAAGTCCATGCCAAATATGATGCCAGGTGAAACTAACCTCCTCTGACTGCCTGCATGTGATCCATATCACTCCAATCCCTGCACATTCATGTGCCTATTCAAAAGAGCCAAAAGAGATTAGGGAGGTGCAACGAGACCTAGGTGTACTTGTACATCAGTCACTGAAAGTAAGCATGCAGGTACAGCAGGCAGTGAAGAAAGTTAATGGCATGTTGCCCTTCATTGCGAGAGGATTTGAGTATAGGAGCAAGGAGGTCCTACTGCAGTTGCACAGGGCCCTGGTGAGACCACACCTGGCGTATTGTGTGCAGTTTTGGTCTCTTAATTTGAGGAAATACATTCTTGCTATTGAGAGAGTGCAGAGTAGATTCACCAGGTTAATTCCTGGGATGGCGGGACTGACATATGATGGATCGACTGGGCTTATATTCACTGGAATTTAGAAGGATGAGGGGGAATCTTATAGAAACAAAAAACTTCTTAACGGATTGGACATGCTAGATGCAGAAAAACATTTCCCGATGTTGGGGGAGTCTGGAACCAAGGGTCACAGTTTAAGAATAAGGGGTAGGCCATTTAGGACTGAGATGAGGAAAGGCTTTTTCAGCCAGAGAGTTGTGAATCTGTGGAATTCTCTGCCACAGAAGGCAGTGGACTCACTGGATGTATTCCAGAGAGTTAGATTATAGCTCTTAGGGCTAACGGAATCAGGGGATATGGGGAGAAAGCAGGAACAGGGTACGAATGGCCAACTCCTGCACCTATTTTCTATGTTTCTATGTTTCTAAATGCCACCATCATATCTTCCTTATCAGAAATCTAAGTTAACTCTGCTCAATCCTTTTATTAATTTCTGGTTTTTGTTCTTACATTCATGCATGAATTCCTTGATTTTCAGTTATATTTCATTTTTATTAATATTGGACTGTATATAAAAATGTGAAGCCAAATGATCCAGCTCCCAGGCCAAACACTTAATTTACCAGCCACAAATAAGGATCACTGACAGTTGTATTGGAAGCACAAGACAAAGATGTTAGTATTTATTAGGTTTGTAACATTTGACCAACTTCAAAGTTCAAATAAATTTGAATGCATTATTATAAAGTATATTATACTCTAATAAAAGGCAGTAGAACTAAACAATTAAAATGTACACTTAATGATCTAAAGAAGGCAATTATCAGTGCAGCGATAATCAGCATTAAGTAGAAACTGAAACCAGCTAACAATGATTTAAGATCAAAGGATTTCAATGGTGATTAGTTTGGTTTTGGTGGAGAAATTTTCTAAATAATACTTCTGGGGTAAAAAGCTTAAAATAAGTAAATGTCCAGCCATGATTTCAGAAAGAGTACAGATGTCTTGTTCCTTCGGATACTGAATGAAGGTACTTGTTTGAGGATCCCCTTGTGACACATGGTAACATTGTGACCTTTCAGTGCAGCTTTACAGAAAAAGGTCCATCCAGTTCAACAGCCTGCTTCCCAAAAGATTACCTTGAAGCAATTATTAATCTAATAATACTGAATTCAATGCTTAGCGTGCCATCAATGGGGTTATTTTCTAAACTAAAGCCCGTGCAGCTATAATTTATGGTTGCTAGGTTTAACCAGAGTAACCTTCATAATATATTGAAAGAGAAAATCTAAAAAGAGAAATAAAAACATAATGACCCAGATTTTTCTGTCAAATTAGTGGTGGCTAATGGCAATCACCATTATTTATGTGCAATGGTACAGCAACTTTAGTGTGTAACAGAGACACAGCTGAAATCAAATATCCAAACACTGTTGTCCATAATTGTGCCAGTCTGCTCATTAACTTTGGAAAAGTGATGTCTTGATGTGGATGTTGTCATTAACTTCCCTGAAGATGTATTTGTGCAAAATCTATGAATTAAGTTTGCCATGAAAAGTCAAGTCTTGTCCATTTCAGTCTTAATGGCTTTTTAACATAATGTGAAGTATTAATTGTGGCCAATTGACATCCCTGGAGCTGCAAATGAACTAATATCGGAAGTTCGTTTAACCTGGCTTGAATTACTAGAGATTTTTAAAACTAAAATATTTTATTTTTACTTTTCTTTTCTCTCTTTCTCTCTTCGAAGCACATTTCCTCTTTTCATCTATTTATTTATTTATCTATCTGAGTTTACCCATTGCAATTTCACGTTTTATTTATCTGCGTTCATCCACAAATCAAATTCCTTTATATTTCTGACTTCATGGTTCACAATTGGTAATGGTGGCACAGTGGCACAACTAAAGAGCTACTACCTCACAGCGGCAGAGGCCCAGGTTCAATCCTGACCTTGGGTGGTGTCTGTGTAGAGTTTGCACGTTCTCTCTGTGACCATGTGCGTTTCCTCCGGGTGTTCCAGTTTCCTCCAACATCCCAAAGACGTGAGCGTTTGTAGGTTAATTGTCCTCTCTAAATTGCCCCTAGTATGTAGGAGGTGAACGGGAAAGTGAGATAACATAGAACTGGTATGAACGAGTGATTGGTGGCCGACATGGACTCAGTGGGCCGAAAGGCCTGTTTCCAAGCTTCATCTTTTAATTTGATTCTACTATCTGAGTGGATGCGATGCTATCCATTTGTCCAGTTGACCCAGGTCTTGGTTTTCCTCATCGTTTATTTGTGTGAGCAGTTAATTTGCCATTCCTCATTATTCACTCTCAGCTTGTACTTTCAGTATCCTCTTTTTATTCATTTTCTGGATCTGAGCATCGCCTGCAAGGTCTGCATTTATTATCTTTCCCTAATTTGCCCCTCAGAAGGTGCTGCTGAGCTGCCTTCCTGAACTGCTGTAGTCCTTCAGGTGAAGGTATTCCCCCTGTGCTGGGAGTTCCAGGATTTTGACCCAGCAACGATGAAGGAACCGCAATATAATTCCAAGTCAGGATAGTGGATAACTTGGAGCAGAATCTGCAGGGGGAGATATTCCCCAGTGCCTGCTGTCCTAGTCATTCATGTAGTAGATGTAATTGGTTAAGGAAATGCTTTCAGATTAGCCCATGCAAGCAAATTGAGTACATTTTGCAGGAGGACTAGTTTAGTTTAGTTTAGTTTTGAGATACAGTAGGAAACAGGCCCTTCAGGCCACCTTGTCCGTGTCGACCAGCGAACCCACACACTAACACTATCCCACACCCACTAGGGACAATTTACAATTTTACCAAGCCAATTAGTCTCCAAACCTGTATGTCTTTGGAGTGTGGGAGGAAACCAGATCACCGGGAGAAAACCCACACAGGTCACAGAGAGAATGTACAAACTCTGTGCAGACAACACCCGTAGTTAAGATCGAACCCGGTACTTTAAGGCAGCAACTCTACCACTGTGCCCACAGGGAGGGGAGAGAAATGAGTGTGGGGTGGGTTAGGGGTACAGGAAAGAGAAAGAGGGTAGGGAGGCATGACTTGAAAGTGGAGTATTATATTGTAAGCTACCCAAGCGTAATCAACCCCCCCCCCTCCTTCACCCCTCCATGCACTCATTTTCCCCAATATCTCCCACCTCTCCCCACACACCCTACTCCTTTCCACTTCTTCGTTCACTCATCTCCCATTCCCAAGTCCCTCATTTCTCTTTTAACCCATCTTCCTCTTGCCTCATCCCTGCACTCTTCCACCTATATCCCTCCCACTGGTTTTACATTTCACTCCTCTCCTTATCTGCCATATTTTTGTCTCCTCTAACCTGTGCCTGTTACTCCACCCATATATGCCAATCACACCGTCCTCACCTGTATCCACCTATCACTTGCCAGGCTTTGTCAAGCTTCCACCTCTCTTTTCCAGCTTTCTTCCCCCTATGCTTATCAGTCTGGAGAAGGATCCCAACCCAAAACTTTACCTGTCTATCCCATCCTCATTTCCCCAGCACTTTGTGTTTTGTTCAAGATTCCAGCACCTGCAGTTCCTTGCGCCTTCAACTTTTATTTGTTGATTGCGATAATAAGTGAAGGTGGCAAGGTCATATACAGTATATAGTCTGTCTTTCAATAGCCTCAATACGTGTAAAACCTATGCTAAGGAGTTTTCTGAGATTGACAATGTTGACGTTAAGATAGTGGATGAAAGAAAAAAAGTTAAAAATATGAAATATTAAATTACCTCCAAAAATGTTAAGACCAAATGATGAGAGGAATAAGTGAGGAAATAAGTGTAAATAACAAAAAGAAAAATGAAGAAATTGATATTCCCTATATCTTCCAGTTCCTCATTGTGGCTTCTGCTCTTTACAACTGCATTCTAATCTCAACAAACTTTTTAAACACTCCAAACATACAAAAAAATTAAGCTTATGCATTTCAGAAGAAGATTTCTTTTAACTGTTATATATTTCCTCATCGTTTTGCAATATCGGATGTTATAAAATAACTGTTCTTATAAAGTAACTGTTGTTTTCAGCATTTGCAGCAATCATGCCCAGTTGCAGATATTGCACTGCCCCTCCCTTTTGTTTCAGTTGACAGTTACAAATTTACATCAGTTTCCGGGGCTGGGCTCTTGCCTGCGCACGCGCAGAGACACGGGGGGAATTTGCCTAAATTTAAAATCTTTTGCCGATTTCTTCACATATTCAGAAATCACTGAAAGCTCGAGTTCCGGCAGAATAACACAGAGTGCTGCTGTTCAGAGTGCAGTATGAACGAGACTACAACCTCAGACGGACTGGTAAGGGAAACGTGAACCATTCTTGAGATTCATGTTTGCAATTTCCATTGTATCTATTAATATTAGTGACAGCAAATTGTTTAACAGAATGTGATTTTTAATTTCTAAAATATGATTTTAAGGTCATTTTAAGTGCATTCGTATGCATTCAAACTATAAACTGTACATACTGATGACACAAAATTGGTTCTAAAACCATAGGAATTGGAAACATTATTAGAAATAAAGCGACATATTCTGAGATTACTGGACACCAGGAGTCGTGAAATTACTTTATTTTGTCGTCAATATGTGCTACACTTTTTTGAGCAGATGCAAGGAACCAGGTGTTGGTTTAAAAGAAAAGACACAAAGTGCTGGAGTAACTTAGCGGGTCAGGCATCTCCGGAAGACATGGATTGGTGATAGACGATGGGGATAGATGGACAGACAATCCGAAGAAGGGTCCCATCCCAAAACATCACCCATCCACGTTCTCCAGACATGCTGCCTGACCCGCTGAGTAATTCCCGCACTTTGTGTCTTTTTTGTGTGTTTAATTTTTTTGTCCGCCTTTCAAATAAACCTAGTTTCACACTAATTAATGTTTTGAAAAAGAGTTTTAAAAAAGTTGAGTCGATCGCGCTATTTATTATGACTTGCCTTTTGAAAGCAGCGTGGTAACTTTTGGGGGAAACACGCACATCGAGTAGTTGACTGATCTTGCAAGCAACACTACAGATTTAAAAGTCGGGATGCTATTTTTACACATCTTTAAGGCATTTCATTTACGCATCGATAACGACTAGGGTAATAACAACAAAACATCCCCCGCCCGCGGAATATCCTCACGAGTTCAGTTCGCAGTTTATATAACCCGCTTCTTTTTATTTTTGGTGGGTGGAGGGGGGAAGACTGGAATAACTCAGCGGGCCATCCAGCATCTCTGGAGAACATGAATAGGTGACGATTGACACAAAGTGTTGGAGTAACTCCGCGGGTCAGACAGCATCTCTGGAGAAAGGGAATAGGTGACGTTTCGGGTCAGGATCCTTCTTCACACTGGTTGCTTCTTCCCATTATTGGAAGTGCCTTATATCACAGCGTGATAATAGTTTTGCCTGTCCCCTCTCGTAAGTTTATTGTTCAGAGCAGCAAATTTCAAGGCACTTTTTGTCATTGTCATAAATGAAAACGCAAATAAAGGGGATATTTTTTTCTCTCATTCGATCCGAAAAACACCGAAATAGAATGAACAGCGTTAAGTAAATAAATAAACTGGCAAGAAGTGTTAGTATTTTAATGGTCTTGTTTTTTTTTACCTATTGCAGACGGATTTCATGTCTGACAATTACAGCGACACGTATAACTACACGTATGAAGAAGGTGCCGTGTGTGACACAGACAGTGGTTTCCAAAGTATCTTCTTGCCGTGTGTGTACTCTCTCGTGTTCGTCCTGGGCATCGTGGGGAATGGCCTGGTTGTGGTCATCATGGGCTACCAGCGGAGACACCGCACCATGACCGACAAGTACAGGCTGCACTTGTCCGTGGCTGACCTGCTCTTCGTCTTCACCCTGCCCTTCTGGTCCATCGATGCCAGCCACAACTGGTACTTTGGAATCGTGCTGTGTAAGTTCGTCAACGTCATTTACACCGTGAACCTATACAGCAGTGTTTTAATTCTGGCTTTCATAAGTCTTGATCGCTACTATGCGGTTGTGCATGCAACCAACAGCACCGGACCGCGGAAGATGTTGGTTAATCGCTTAGTCTATGTGGGCGTCTGGTTACCAGCGATTCTTCTCTCAGTGCCTGAAATGGTCTTCGCGAAAACCGAATATCTCAATGGCAGGATGATTTGCGAACGCATTTACCCAACGGAAAATTACCAGTCTTGGTTTATCGCTTTCCGCTTCCAAGAGATAGTAGTGGGGTTCGTCCTACCTGGTCTGGTTATCCTGATATGCTACTGCATCATCATCTCTAAACTCTCCCATTCCACGGGCTTCCAGAAGCGCAAAGCCTTGAAGATCACCGTTATCCTGATCGTGACTTTCTTTATCTGCTGGCTCCCCTATTGCTTCGTGATCTCACTCCACACCGTGATGCTCATGAAGGGCAGCGACTATTCGTGCGAGATGGAGAACATCGTCTTTGCATCGATAACCATCACCGAGGCATTCGCCTTTTTTCACTGTTGTCTGAACCCCATTTTATATGCCTTTGTCGGGGTAAATTTCAAAAGTTACACCCGAAGAGTCTTCAGCCACTCCAATCACACCAGATGCTCCTCACTGAAAACACTGCAAGGGAAAGACAGAAGGGGGACCCACCCATCAGTTTCCACCGAGTCAGAGTCATCCAGTCTTCAGTCCAGTTGCTAAATTATTTGGTGTGAAATTAAAGATTGTTGCATTATTCCAAAATCTTTTTCTTGTCAATGTTTTCATGTCTTTGTACTATTTGAATGTTGCAGTTGCTATTTATACAACCGGTTATTTATGTCTCCAAATCAATGTTACTTTTCCTATGAATACATTTTATACTATTGCATTTTTTACTAGTTTTAAATCATCGAGTTAAAAAGAGAATATCTTGTAAACTTTAAGTGCAAATTTGTTTTTTCTCCAGTGTAAATAAGGCTTGTCATTAAACAATCTGGCTTCTTTATTTTGCTTGTGTAGCTGTAAAACTGTTTATGGAATTATGTTACCACTGAAATTGAGCAAGTCAAGAACATTTGGATTTGTATCAGAATACGTTGGAAATGAATTTGAAACACTTGTGCTTCTGAACATATTGTAAATAAATACATTATTATTTCTCATTGAAAATTGCATGATGTCTTTCTTTCCATAATTGTACAGCCGATTTTCCATGCTCGTTTCCACAAAACACAACACTTCCAAAATATTCATGCAGTCCGACCTCACCTCCCAAAACCAGGATTTCTACACAAAGAAGAACTGCAGTGAATGCAAGGAAACTTTTCAAATCACGCACCATTCTGAAATGTATCAGTATTCCTTCAACATACATAGAAACATAGAAACATAGAAATTAGGTGCAGGAGTAGGCCATTTGGCCCTTCGAGCCTGCACCGCCATTCAATATGATCATGGCTGATCATCCAACTCAGTATCCCGTACCTGCCTTCTCTCCATACCCTCTGATCCCCTTAGCCACAAGGGCCACATCTAACTCCCTCTTAAATATAGCCAATGAACTGGCCTCGACTACCCTCTGTGGCAGAGAGTTCCAGAGATTCACCACTCTGTGTGAAAAAAGTTATTCTCATCTCGGTTTTAAAGGATTTCCCCCTTATCCTTAAGCTGTGACCCCTTGTCCTGGACTCCCCCAACATCGGGAGCAATCTTCCTGCATCTAGCCTGTCCAACCCCTTAAGAATTTTGTAAGTTTCTATAAGATCCCCTCTCCATCTCCTAAATTCTAGAGAGTATAAACCAAGTCTATCCAGTCTTTCTTCATAAGACAGTCCTGACATCCCAGGAATCAGTCTGGTGAACCTTCTCTGCACTCCCTCTATGGCAATAATGTCCTTCCTCAGATTTGGAGACCAAAACTGTACGCAATACTCCAGGTGTGGTCTCACCAAGACCCTGTACAACTGCAGTAGAACCTCCCTGCTCCTATACTCAAATCCTTTTGCTATGAAAGCTAACATACCATTCGCTTTCTTCACTGCCTGCTGCACCTGCATGCCTACTTTCAATGACTGGTGTACCATGACACCCAGGTCTCGCTGCATCTCCCCTTTTCCTAGTCGGCCACCATTTAGATAATAGTCTGCTTTCCTGTTTTTGCCTCCAAAATGGGTAACCTCACATTTATCCACATTATACTGCATCTGCCAAACATTTGCCCACTCACCCAGCCTATCCAAGTCACCTTGCAGTCTCCTAGCATCCTCCTCACAGCTAACACTGCCCCCCAGCTTAGTGTCATCCGCAAACTTGGAGATATTGCCTTCAATTCCCTCATCCAGATCATTAATATATATTGTAAATAGCTGGGGTCCCAGCACTGAGCCTTGCGGTACCCCACTAGTCACTGCCTGCCATTGTGAAAAGGACCCGTTTACTCCTACTCTTTGCTTCCTGTTTGCCATCCAGTTCTCTATCCACATCAATACTGAACCCCCAATGCCGTGTGCTTTAAGTTTGTATACTAATCTCTTATGTGGGACCTTGTCGAAAGCCTTCTGGAAGTCCAGATACACCACATCCACTGGTTCTCCCCTATCCACGCTACTAGTTACATCCTCGAAAAATTCTATAAGATTCGTCAGACATGATTTACCTTTTGTAAATCCATGCTGACTTTGTCCAATGATTTCACCACTTTCCAAATGTGCTGCTATCCCATCTTTAATAACTGACTCTAGCAGTTTCCCCACTACCGATGTTAGACTGGGTCGATTAAGTTGGATTTTGCTCTTAGGGCTCAGGGAATCAAGGGATATGGGGGAAAAGCCCTATCCTCCACAACTGAGAATCCTTCCACACAGAGAGTGGAAGGTGACTGTTTTATTGTCATATGTTCCAAAACGGAACAATGAAATTCTTACCTGCAACAGCAGCACAACAGGTTTGTAAACACAGTACAAACAGCGTTTTATCATTATATGATGCGAATTATATGTCAACAGCGTTTTGTCATCAGATGATGCAAATTCTTACTTGCATCAGCACAACGGATATGTAGACATGTTTAAGTAAGAACTGCTGATGCTGGAAAAATCAAAGGTAGACAAAAAATTCTGGAGCGGGTGAGGCAGCATCTATGGAGAGAAAGAATTGATGACGTTTTGGGTCGAGACCCTTCTTCAGACTGAAGTGGGGGGGGTGGGAAAAAGAAAGGAAGTAGGCGGAGACAGTGGAACGTGGGAGAACTGGGAAGGGGAGGGGAAGGAGGGAGAAAGCACAGGCTATCTAAAATTAGAGAAGTCAATGTTCTACCCAATAAACTACACAAGCAAAATATGAGGTGTTGTTCTTCCAATTTGCACTGGGCCTCACTCTGGCAATGGAGGAGGCCCAGGACAGAAAGGTCAGAGTGGGAATGGGAGGGGGAGTTGAAGTGCTGAGCCACCGGTCGATCAGGTTGGTTAAGACGGACTGAGCGGAAGTGTTCAGAGAAGCGATCGCCAAGCCTGCGCTTGGTCTCGCCGATGTAGATAAGTTGACACCTGGAACAGCAGATGCAGTAGATGAGGTTGGAGGAGGTGCAGGTGAAAGAGTTAAAAAATTTAGGTTACAAAATGGATTCTGCTGTAGATTTAGAAGCAATAAAATGAATGCTTAACCCTTCTCCTACAACAATAGCAAGAGTACAGCACAATAACATGAATGTTTTTGCTCTATGATATAAATGATCAGAAAGATGTTCAGCCAACTCATTCATACCCTTTACTCTATAGATTGTAATGTACAAAAAATAAATCAACAATGTCAAAAAACAACAGTGCTTGAATCTGCAACAAATAGCTCCTTAGGCATAACTACATATAGGCTAACCTTTCCTCTATCGGAAGTACCTGTCAATCCTCTGATTTTAACAGGCAAGAGACTTTACAATGCCCTGTAAGAAAGAATTGCTGAATTGCTGATTAATAGGGTATAAATATATCTGATTGAACATTACCTCTGTGTGTGGAGAAAGAGAGACTCTGTAGTCTGTATTTTTACATACTGCGAGAGTTGACTCCCACTCCACCTGGCGAAATAAAGACGTTACTGTATTACTAACTTTTGTGTTGTGATCTGTTTGAAGCAAATTGAACCTTAACACAAGTGAACTTCTGCCTCACTTGGAAAGACTGATTTGGTCCTTGGATGGAGTTGAGGGGGGAGGTGAAGGGACAAATGTGGTATTTTCTGCGGTTGCAGGGGAAAGTACCCGGGGAGGTGGCGGTTTGGGTGGGAAGGGACAGATTGACCAGGGAGTTACAGAGGGAACGGTCTCTGCGGAAAGCAGAAAGGGGAGGGGGTGGGAAGATGTGGCCAGTAGTGGATCCCGTTGGAGGTGGTGAAAATGTTGGATGATAGAAACATAGAAATTAGGTGCAGGAGTAGGCCATTCGGCCCTTCGAGCCTGCACCGCCATTCAATATGATCATGGCTGATCATCCAACTCAGTATCCCGTACCTGCCTTCTCTCCATACCATCTGATCCCCTTAGCCACAAGGGCCACATCTAACTCCCTCTTAAATATAGCCAATGAACTGGCCTCGACTACCCTCTGTGGCAGGGAGTTCCAGAGATTCACCACTCTCTGTGTGAAAAAAGTTCTTCTCATCTCGGTTTTAAAGGATTTCCCCCTTATCCTTAAGCTGTGACCCCTTGTCCTGGACTTCCCCAACATCGGGAGCAATCTTCCTGCATCTAGCCTGCCCAACCCCTTAAGAATTTTGCAAGTTTCTATAAGATCCCCTCTCAATCTCCTAAATTCTAGAGAGTATAAACCAAGTCTATCCAGTCTTTCTTCATAAGACAGTCCTGACATCCCAGGAATCAGTCTGGTGAACCTTCTCTGCACTCCCTCTATGGCAATAATGTCCTTCCTCAGATTTGGAGACCAAAACTGTACGCAAATATATATGTTGTATGCGATGGCTGATGGGTTGGAAGGCGAGGACAGGGGGGACTCTGTCCTTGTTATGAATAGGGGGAAGGAGGAGTAAGAGCGAAGCTGCAGGATATAGAGGAGACCCTGGTGAGAGCCTCATCTATAATGGAAGAGGGGTACCTTCTATGTAGTATGTAATATGTAGACATAGTACTTTAAATGCCATAATAAACAATAAAAAATGTGTGGTATATATATATTAAAAAAATCAAACAATAACAATGAAAAGACAAAATCAATGCCACCAAGTCTATGTAGTTCAGAACTTATTTGGAGGTTATAGCTTGATGGTTGTAGGGAAGAAGCTGCTCCTGAACCAGGACATTAAAGTTTTCAGGCGCCTTACCTTCTCCCTGATATAAGATAAATAATATAATAGTCTGAAGTCTGAAGAAGAGTCTCAACCCAAAACACCATCCATCCCTTCTCTCCAGAGATGCTGCCTGCCCCATTTAGTTACTCCATTTTTTGTGTCTATCTTCAAAATAATAAACAATATATATAATAAACAAAAAAAGTTTAATAAATAAAAAATTAATACAGTGCAAAAACAAAACAAAACCAAACAAGAATGGTGAGGAGGTCAGTATCTCTGATGGACTGGGCGCAGTGTTCACTATTTTTTTCTTCATTCTTGGGCATTCAAGTTGCAGAACCAAGTTTTGGTCTCTACCATATACCTGCAGAAGTTCAAGAGAATATAAAGTATCTCCTGGCTTTGGATCCTTGAAGAGCATTATAGTCTTTGGCAGCTCACTGTTTAGTTTAGTTTAGAGATGCTCACAAAGAGGCCATTCAGCGCACCAAGTCTGTGCTGACCAGCAATCACCCACAATCTAGTTCTATCCAACACACTAGGGACAATTTACAGAAGACAATTGACCTATACACCTGCAGATCTTTGGAATGTGGGAGGAAACCGTAGCTCTCGGAGAAAACCCACGCAGTCACGGGGAAAACTTACAAACTTCGTACAGACAGCATAGTAGTCAGGATCGAAACTGGGTCTCTGGTGCAGCAACTCTAAGCCACGAAGCCACATAGTTATAGACAAAGATTCATACGGCATTAAAACAAGCCCTATGACCCAACTTGTTCATGCTGTCCGAGATGCCCATCTATGCGAGTGCCTGCGCTTGACCCATTCCCAAAATCTCTTTCCAAGTAACAAGAAAGTGCAAGTAAATGGTATATATTTCATTATTATACTTCACCTTGATATTTTAATTGAGTTTGCATATGGTAAGGTGCTTCAATTCACTCATTTTTTAAATGTTTTATTTTAAATGATTTACGGCGAGAGTAATTCAAAAGCATTTGACAGTGGTAGCTGTTTTAAGTGGTGACATATTATTTATCTTATATCAGGACGAGGCCTCCAATTTATGCACAACAAGCTCCCAAACTTGCAGTGTGAAAATGGATGCATAAAAGACCAAAGTGAATTTACTTCTGCCAGCTCCAGTAGTCAAGCAGGAGATAAGACGCCAATAGGATCAATAAACTCATCAGGAAGGCCGGCTCCGTCCTGCGGGCAGAATTGGATTCATGGGAGGTGGTCTTGAAGGGGAGGATGCTTCACAAACTGCGGAGCATCGTGGACAATACAGCTCACCCCCTCCATGACACACAAAGAGGAAGATGACTGAACTTTATTGCCTTCCCTTATAGTGGGAAACGTTGATTCCGCCGTGTGGGGATGTTCATGTTAAATTCTATCGTGTATTGTGTTCTTTTATTCGTATGGCTGACTCCCCCCCCACCTTCTCAATTTTTGCCCATCCCCAAAGTCTTTCCACTCATCACTTTAATTTCATGTTTCATGAATTTGTGTTTTTTTTAATGACAGTTGACAAATACATTTCCCTCCTGGGATAAATAACGTTATATCGTATCGTAAGATACCTCAGCTGATACATGAGGATGATTTAGCTGGTGTTCCTATTAAAATATTTTCTCACTGTTATCTTGTAGAAGCTTATTATGCATAAGATTGGTTGCTTCCGTTCCTATGTTGCAATAGTAACTACACTTCAAAAGCATTTAATTGCTATAAAACAAAGTGTTCTCTTTCAATATTTTAAAAATATCTGATTTCAAAACCGTTTATGGATTTAAATAAATAAAATTAGGCTACTTTGTGATCTCTTATTAACTGAAGTAGTATCATATAAAACTGTTTCAGCAATTGCTTTTTCCTCAAACATAGTAGGAGGAGTTGTGAAAAATATCAACAGATTGCATGAAAAATTAGGTCTTTCCTTTTAGAAATTAAACAATAGGTCGATATTTCACAACTGAAAGTTGGCAGAAATTACTCCAGTCAATCTTTTGTGGATTACAAATGTAATCCTAATCGTTAGATTACAAATGTTATTTAAACCATAATCCAATGTAATTGTTCGTTTTTCATGAATATTACAAATTTTCAAACAAATTTAAAATATTCTTCTGTAGTCAAAATATTGCATGAGGCCAAAACAAAACTGATGGAGCAACTTAGCAGGTTACAGAGAATAACCATATAACCATATAACAATTACAGCACGGAAACAGGCCATCTCAGCCCTACAAGTCCGTGCTGAACAATTATTTTCCCTTAGTCCCACCTGCCTGCACTCATACCATAACCCTCCATTCCCTTCTCAGCCTATCCAATTTATTTTTAAATGATACCAACGAACCTGCCTCCACCACTTCCACTGTAAGCTCATTCCACACCGCTACCACTCTCTGAGTAAAGAAGTTCCCCCTCATGTCACCCCTAAACTTCTGTCCCTTAATTCTGAAGTCATGTCCTCTTGTTTGAATCTTCCCTATTCTCAAAGGGAAAAGCTTGTCCATATCAACTCTGTCTATCCCTCTCATCATTTTAAAGACCTCTATCAAGTCCCTCCTTAACCTTCTGCGCTCCAGAGAATAAAGACCTAACTTATTCAACCTTTCTCTGTAACTTAGTTGTTGAAACCCAGGCAACATTCTAGTAAATCTCCTCTGTACTCTCTCTATTTGTGGAAAAAAATAGACTGATGATGGTTCGGGTCAGGACCCTCCTTCCAAAGTTTTGAAGAAGGATCCCAGCATGGAACATTGTTCATTTTCCTCCACAGATGCTGCCTGAAGTACGGGTTCATCCAGCAGTTTGTGCTTTGCTCAAGATTCCAGCATCTTCAAGTCGTCAAGTCAATTTTATTTGTCACGTACACATACAAGATGTACAGTGAAATGAAAGTGGCAATGCTTGTGGGATTGTGCAAAACAACAGAACAGAATAGAACAGAACCGGTATTTACATTAAAAAAAGATGCTACAGTATTTACGCCCTGGTGAGATCAGAGTTTAGTCCTGATGGCCTGTGGGAAGAAACTACGTCTCAGCCTCTCTGTTTTTGCTGTGTGACAGCGGAGGCGCTTGCCTGACCACAGCAGCTGGAACAATTATTTTGCTGGGGTGGTAGGGGTCCTTCATGATCCTGCTGGCTCTGGATATGCACTCCTGGTATATAGGTTCTGCAGGGGGGAGTGTAGTTCCCGTGGTGCAAATGCACTATTCTCTGTAGAGCTTTCCTGTCCTGGCGGATCTGTTGCCAACCAGATATAGATGTTACCGGTCAGGATGCTTTCTACAGCACGAGAGTAGAAGGATTGAAGGATCCTCAGAGAGACTCTGAATTTCCTCAGCTGCCTGAGGTGGTAAAGGCGCTGCCTTGCTTTTCTCAGCAGTGCGGCAGAGTGTGTTGGCCATGTCAGATCCTCTGTGATGTGGACTCCCAGGTATTTAAAGCTGCTCACCCTATCCACAGTAGTCCCATTAATCCCCCGTGACGTGTACGTCCTTGGTTGTTGTGCCCTTCTAAAGTCCACAATCAGCTCCTTCATTTTTGTGACATTCAAAAGGACACTGTTATTCTGACACCGGAGTGCCAGGACAGTCACCTCCTCCCGGTAGGCCTTCTCACGTTATCGGAGATCAGGCCCACCACCACTGTGTCGTCAGCAAACTTAATGATGGAGTTGGAGCTGAACCTGGCCACACAGCATGTGTGTACAGGGAGTACAGTAGGGGGCTGAGGATGCAACCCTGGGGAATCCTGTGTCAGGGTGAGGGGGTTGGAGGTATGTCTACCCACCTTGACGACCCGGAGTCAGGCAGTCAGAAAGTCCAGGACCCAGGCACACAGGGGGGTGCTCAGTCCCAGTTACAGCAGCTTATCAGCAAGTCTGGTGGGGACTATGGTGTTGAAAGCTGAACTGAAATCAATGAACAGCATCCTCACATAGCCCCCCTTCTGGCTGTCAAGATGAGAGAGAGTGGTGTGCAAAACCTGGGAGACCGCATCATCCGTGGATCTGTTTGGACGATATGCGAACTGCAGCAGATCCATGGTGCAAAGGAGAAAGACACACATGTAGCCCTTTATCAGCATTTCTAAGCATTTCATGACCACTGAGGTGAGGGCCACCGGTCGGTAGTCATTTAAGCAGGCTGGAGAGGCATTCTTAGGCAGTGGGACAATAGTGGATCTCTTGAAGCAGGTAGGGACCACAGACTTGGCCAGGGAGAAGTTGAATATTGTGGTGAACACTGGAGCTAGCTGATTAGCAGAAGACTTTAGTAGTCGCCCAGATATACCGTGCCCACCTCAAACCGTGCATAGGAAGAGTTCATGTCATCAGCTAAGGAGGCGCCGCACTCCCGGTTGAGGGGGGGTTGCTCTGCTAATTTGTTACAGTCCGTAGCCCCTGCCATAGGCATCTGGTGTCACGCTGCTCCATCTGCAACTTCATCCTGTTCCTGTACCTCCTTTTTGCGTCCTTCACCGCCCTTCGCAGTCTATAGGACTCTGCCTTGTAATCATCCATGTTACCGGATGTCAGGCCGGAGTTGTAAGCAGCAGTGAGAGCATTCAAAGCAATGCGAATGGATCTTTCAACCCAGTAGTTGGTTGGTTAGGAAAGAAGCTAACCCTTCCTGTCATCTTCTGGCTCTTGTGCCTTTATTCCATTAATTAATCCTTCATAACTGATTTGGCTATACTGCAACATGCAATGGAAAGCAGCATTTCACTTTCTCCGGTGCACAAAATTAGATTTGAGCAACTTCACACCGAATTTACACAGCAAAAACAAATAATTTGGCATGAATCATTATTGATGCAATGTACACTTGGTCACATACTTAGCCACTTGATTAAATTATATTGCCGAACAGATGTAAACTTTACTCTACACTGTTAATTTTCTGGGTCATTGTTTCTGAACAGCATAAAAAGATTGATCTATTGGTGATTCAATAAAGCTTTGTAAAATGATGAAGGGATTTGATTGTTTTTGTATTAATAGTTTGCTACAACAATATGTTAAGGACAAACAGGGATCAAGATCTCAAGTTATGTAAGAGCACAACTGAGATCTGAGAAGGTGGCTTTTCTCTCAAAAAATAAGTTCATATTATGAATTCTAATTGTTTGAATTCCTCAGAACAAGAGCTGGAGTTGTTTTTGCGCAAGATCATTTTGGACAAGATTTATTATGGATCTGGTACTAATTTATTATTGGTACCAGATAATGCTGTTAGGGACACATTTTGATCAAAGTAGGAAGAAATGTTCCTGATTTTCCCATTTTCCACCCTTAGGCTTTCCCAAATGACTTTGTCCATTGTCAGCCAGTTCCTGCTTTTATGTAGCTGCCTTAAAACATTTCCTGCCTCTTAAAATGAATGGACAAAAAGGTATTATAGACCAGGGTAAACAGTTTCCTGGTTTAGTGCACTTCAGTGAGTTGGTCCACTTCACATTTACTTTTCTAAACAACCATAAGTAGCATAAAAGCTCAATATTTCAAAAACAGGTGTAGTTTCCTGTTTACAAGTGTAAACAGTTCTTAAATACAAAAATAGTTCAAAAGAGAAAGAGACTTATTGGATTTCCCCATAATAATATGAACAATATTCACAATACTTACTGCACAAGTTCACCAGAGTTACTCCTTGTAACGAACTCATAACAGAACAAGGACAGTAGTTAATATGTTTGAAATAATTTTGCCCTCGAGTTTGTGTTTAAACAGGGCAACTCATATGTCCAGTCTCTCGCTCTGGGTGATCGGAGCTCCAGCGCACCTGTGCCACACAGGGGAGTCCAACAAAGGTGCACGGAATTCCTCAGTGGGAAATCTGCCCGCTCAGCTAAGCCAAGTTAGACCTGGTGCATGTTCTGCATACCGACTGACATGATTGTGAGGACGAGGCAGTCCATTTAACTGTGATAATTGAGTCACTTTTTAATTTAATTTAAATCTGTCTAATTATTGTAATTTGGGCGTTCATACTTTTCAGTGACCTATGGGCCTGTCCCACTTACGCGACTTTTTCGGGACTGTCGGTACCCGTCATAGATCGTTGCAGGTTGCCAAAAATTTTCAACATGTTGAAAATCCAGCGGCGACCAGAAAGACACTACGACTCTTTGGGCGACTGAGGAGACTACTCACGACCATACAGGCGACACCCTGGCAACATGTCGTGGGGTGAAGCCTGTATGGTCGTGTGTAGTCGCCCAAAGAGCTGTGTTCGCCGCTGGATTTTCAACATGTTGAAAATTTTCGGCGACCTGCAACGACCTATGTCGGGTGCCGGCAGTCGCCGAAAAAGTTGCGTAAGTGGGACAGGCCCATTCATCTTCTTTAATCTTAGTGCAGCACAGGAGCACTGCTGGTAGAACTGCTGACTCAAGCGCCAGAGAGCAAGGTTCGATCCTGACCTCGAGTGCTGCCTGTGTGGAGTTTGCACATTGTCGCTGTCACCTTGTGTCTTTCCTCCACGTGCCCTGGTTTCCTCCCCTATCCCAAAAATGTGTGGAATTGTAGGTTAGCATCTGTAATTTGTCCATAATGTGTAGGAAGTGGATGAGAAAGTGGGGTAACATAGAACTAGTGTGCCAGGTGATTGATGGACGGCATGGACTCGAAGGGTCAAAGAGCCTGTTTCCCTGCTGTATTTACAAACTAAACAAATTGGTAGGATATTCAGCTATGTGGATAGAACTTAGAAACAAGAAGGGAATGATCACTTTGAAGATATCGTATTATAGCACCCTCCACTCCTCCACTAGTCAGTTGGTATTAAAGGAAGGATAGGGAAATTGCAGACAGCATTACGAATAATATGGTACTCGGGTAAAATAAGTTGGGAGATTTCAAATCCCTAATATTGACTGGGTCACCAAAAGTGTAAATTGCTTGGATGGGATGGAATTTGTTAAATGTGTTAAAAACTTCCTTAATCATTATATGGAGGGCACTATTAGAGTATGTAACATTGGACCACCTGGTAGGGAACAAGGTAGAGCAAGCGACTGCAGTGTCAATGGAAGAGCTCTTTCGGACTAGTGACAATAATATTATTCTTTTTAAAGTGATTCTGGAGAAGGATAGGACTGGTCCACAAGTTAAGATCCTAAATTGACGCAAGGCCGATTTTGGAGGCATAAAGGGCAATCTTGCAGAGGTCCTACATATAAGATTATTTGATGAGTGGGAGGCTATCAAAAGTGATATAGTAAGAGTTCAGGGACAGTCTGTTCATGTGAGGGTGAAGGATGATGGGCAAGGCTGGCAGGTTTGGGGAACCCTGGTTGATGGGAGATGTTGAGGCTCTGGTCAGAAAAAAGGAGGTACATTAAGTTGAGGGAGTCAGGTTCTGGCAAATCCCTCAACAAAAAAAGAGCGTTAGAGTACACTTAGAAAGGAAATCAGTTCATAAAAGAGGATCCGGCAGACAAGATAAAGGGAAATTCTAGAAAATCAAGAGATTCTACAGGCATAGTAAAAGTAAAAGGGTGGCTAGGGAGAAAATAGGCCCCCGTAAAGATCATCATGCCTACCTATATGTGGAGCCACAGAGGATGAACGAGATTTTAAATTAATATTTCTCATCCATTTTTATTGTGCTGAAATCCATGGAGCCTAAGGAATCAAGGCAAATGAGTTGTGATGTTTTGCACCATATATGAATCACCAAGGAATTATTAGCGGTCTTAAAGCACATTATGGGAGATAAGTCTCCAGGACCTGACCAAGTGCATCCTCAGATCTTGCAAGAAGCTGGGGAAGAAATTGTGGAGGCCCTTGCAGAGAACCTGCTGCATCATTAGTAGCCACAGAGGAAGTTCTTGACGACTTCTTAGACAGGTGCATGGATAGGACAGGTTTGGAGGGATATGGACCAAACGCGGGCAGGTGGAAGCATGATGGGATTGCTCTCAATAGAAGCATATTCTTTTGAGAGCAATCCCATCAGTTCAACTCATTTGTGTAGGAGGGAACTGCCGATGCTGGTTTAAACCAAAGATATACACAAAATGCTGGAGTAACTCAGCGGGACAGGCAGAATCTCTGGAGAGAAGGAATGGGTGATGTTTCGGGTCGAGATGATCTGAAGAAGGGTCTCGACCCAAAACATCATCCATTCCTTCTCTCCGGAAATGCTGCCTGTCCCGTTTGGTTATTCCAGCATTTTGTGTCTCGTTCAACTCATTGGCTCTTTTCACATGCCCTGCAAATTATTTTTTGACTGCCTATCCGTTTGCCTCTTACAAGCCCCGATTGACTATTTCCACAAAACTTACAAGCAATGTGTTGCAGATAATGTCTACTGTGCAATACAAGTGAGATAGGGCAATTTATCCACCACAAGGCAACCTTTGCTACACCAATTCCATCGCAGCAAAATCCCAGCAAAGATGGCACAGTTGTCTTATATCTCAAAGTCCTATTGACTGCCCAGCTTGTTTTTGAATGCCTTTGAAACTTACTTGTGAATGACAAAATGTTCTATGTATGTGATTGTGATTAAATCTTCTGATGGACCTTTGTTTCAGATTTAGTGAGAAGGATGTAAAAACAGTGCTCATAGTCATGGTTCAATTAGCATTCAACTTTAAAAACTGAGATAAAACTTAATGTTGTTAAATGTTCATGACAAAATTGTCACAAGACGTGCTGTTATGAAAAAGTCTATCTAAAAGGAAGTGATGTTCGTCCTGCCAGCTGCGACAAGTAAACAATGCAAAGAGCACAGAGAACCTAAAACAGACATGAAAACAAGTCTTATTATTTTCAAGAACAATAATTAAGATGCAAGACCAAGGGGCTTATTTGTTATTTAGAATAAAATGATATTTTTCACTCGCTATACCCCATTATATCATACAAGCTCATGTTAAGTATTTATAATCACTGGTTAGACCCGTGGTAAGTGACAGGACCAGAATTAGGCCATTTGGCACATCAAGTCTTTTCCGCCATTCAATCATGGCTGATCTATCTTCCCCCCTTAACCCCGTTCTCCTGCCTTCTCTCCATAACCCCTGACACCCATACTAATCAAGTATCTATCTACCTCTGCCTTAAAAATATCCGTTGACTTGGCCTCCACAGCCTTCTGTGGCAATGAATTCCACAGATTCTCCACCCTTCTTTGGACATTTTTACCAGAATAATATCAGAAACGAGGGATTTCATTTATGCTGAAAACTCACAATAGCTGAAATTATCTCCTTTGAACAGTGGGAAGAGTGAATAGAAGTGTTCCAAAAGATGTATGAATAATTCTGACAGGGCACATCGGGAGAAAGTGCTTCCCTTGCAAAATAGGCTGGGTGGAGGTGGTAAGCAGTGGCGATGGTCTTAAAATAATAGGGAAGGTGAAAGTGGAAGAAGGATGAGAATTATTTGTCTCACTGAGCGTTTTGTTCTATTCATTTTTCAAGATGTAGATGTTGCTGCTAAGGCCAATGTTTATTCTCGGTCTTTGAGCAGGTGGTGATGAGTCACCATTTTAAACTGCGACTCTTCCTGATATTGGTGCTTGCACAAAGCTGTTATTGAGCCAGACTGCATTGATTCCAGATGATACCTTGCAGTTGCCGCCCATGCTAGTGCTGCAGCTGCACTAAGTCTGTAACCACATGACTCCACATGACATGACCCTGCTGTCATATCCAACACACTGCTACAAGTGGTGGAAATAAAAGCCTCAGGCCACCCTGATGACTCTCTGGTTTCAATACAATCTTCCCTAAACTCAAAGGAGATAATCCTAACTACTGAGGATCAGACTAATCAAAATTGATTGAAAACATAAATACCCATTGGAATAACGAATATGATAAAAATGTTTACCTTCAAAATGAAGATCGCTGACACCATTCAAATGGAAGGGCTGCGTTAGATATGCTAGCTACTGCTGGCAAAATGTTCAAAGTCCAGAAATGAAACATATCCAACCTCTCAGCTCAGAAACTTACAGATTGCCCCTGGACTGAACAGTGAGTCCAGGGGCAGAACACAACCAGCATGTTCCTGACTTCTGTGCTGCAGTACCCAGGCACAGAAATCCAATACACACAGACACAGCTTAACATTTCTCTCCACAGGTTAATCGAAAAAGGCAAAACCAATGCGGCAAATAGGGTATAATATCTGACAGAGTATGAAGTTACTTGCCAGTAAGGAGAATAGAAAGTCAGAATTTCTTCTTAAACAGTGAGAAAGTAATAAACATAGTGTTCTGGTTCGTGAAAACAGCAGGTTAACAGGCAGATTTAGTAAGTTACAAGAAAGGGAAATGGTCGACATGAGAGACTGTAGATGATGGAATCTGAAGCAACAAAAGATCTGTTGGAGGAACTGAGCAAGTTGAACAACATCACGAATGAATCAGGATTGCAACAAAACATCCACCATTCTTTTTACCCACAGGTGCTGCATAATGGAATGTCTGTTGACATTTATTTCAAGGAAGATGGCCTATCGGAGACGTTTCCTATAATTGCACAGGACCTTGGAACTTCAACTGGAATACAATGTAAAGTGTTGTCTTTATATCTAAAGTGTTGTCTTTATATCCTTTAAATATGGGCACCTTAGACTCAACAGATGAATATAAGGTTGGTGGGGTTTAATGGTATGTTGTCCAATGGGGAGAGATTTACTCATTGGTGGTTACTCATTGGAGTTCAGGAGAAAGTTTATGTCATAGGAGCAGAATTAGGCCGTTTGACTCATTAAGTCCACCTTTCCCACTCAACCCCATTCTCCTGCCATCTCCCCGTAACCTTTGACATCCTTACTAATCAAGAAAGAGTGGTCTTATTGAAATATGTAAGATTCTGAAAATGATTTACAGATTAAATGATGAAAGATTGTCTTGTCTGATTGGAGAGTTTGAAAGTAGAGGGTAGAAGTCCCAAAGGGTCATCCATGTAGGCTGAGTTAAGGAGAAATGTCATCATTTAGTATTCTCTATCCAGAGGACTGTGGATACTCACTCACAGAATGCATGAAAAGAAGCAGAACTAATGGAGTCAAGAGATCTGGAGATCAGGAAGGAAAGTAGATGAGATAAAGGCTTATCAGTGGTCTTATTAAACGAGACAGGAAGCGTCAACGGCTGTATTATCTATTCTTGCTTCCATGTCTTGTTTTCTGTTGTTGTAATAAGGGAAGTTATGTTCCAGATGATATAGTAAGACTGAATGAGAATAGAATGGTGTAAAAAATCAGAGGATAAACATTGGAGGAAATGTAGCTACTCACTAAAACTGCTGAGGGTGAAGATTCCTCTTTTTATGAAGATTTAGAAAAAGGTAGGAATATTTCCAAATAAAGCTTCCGTAGGGCAATAGATATTGAGGAACATTAAAGGATGCTAAAGATAAAAATGCTTACACAAAAGGAGGAAACCTAGAGATAAAGGATCAAACTAAAGTAGTTTTAAAAATAAGAGTCAACCCAACATCGTCACTGGTTGGGTGAAAAGTCAACCCTGGCGCATAAACCAGATTCTATTGAGTTTCAAAGTTTCAATATATTCATTCAAAATGACAGCATGGATGGCGAAATTTCATTGCAGGGGAGTGAACGTTTCATCTGGGGGATTCAACTAAGTAATTACTCCTGCTTCAAACTCCAAAGAAGTTCAATGGAGGACAGCCACAACACAATGTCCATCAATTTCTCTGACAGTTGGAAAACTGATTTGGTTATGATACAACTAGAAATTTCTGCCATATATCCATTACAAATGAAAGGGTAGTACAATCAATCTCTTCAATATGCAGCAACAATAATCTAATTTTACCCAACAGAACTCAAACATTTTATTGTTATTTTTATTGTTACTGGCTTGTAAAATGCACGGGAGAATTTGCGTAAAGTTGTATTTCCTCAAGTCAGGTAACTTGTAATCCGAGGTGCCCAGCATCACTTGATAGCGGACAGTGGAAAGGCTTTTAAGATTCATTGATGAATTATCGACTGGAGCAGGGCTAATCTTTGACCTGCTCTTTAAGAGTAAGAGTCATTAAAGAGTAAGAGTAAGGGTCATTAAAAATTTTGCAGAGTGAAATAAATTGGCTGGGGACTTGCTTTCACAAAGGCAAAATCTCCAGAGGTTAAGATGCAACAAAGATTCATGTGGTTGCAACTGCTCCAACTGTTCTTTCGAGCTGTGCGTGGGTTCCAACAACTTTGAGGACAAAACTGCTCACGAAGCTTCTTCCACCTAGTTTGGTTGTTAAGCACCATGATTCATTCTGTTATGCCAGGATTGCACAGAGTTCACCTGATATATTAGTTGTCTGATCACTTAGCTATTATGTGTTGCATTTGCTATTGGCATGCATGGAATCCTAAAATAAACATTTAAAATATTAGAAAAACTCAGCTGGTCAGGACGCATCTGTGGAAAGAGAAACAGGGTTAACATTTCAGTTTTGAGAACCTAGGATGGGAACATAGAAGCTAAAACATGGAACAGTGCAGCACAGGAATGAGCCCTACCGGCCACAATGTTTGTGCCGAACATGATGCCGATCTCATCTGCCTGTACATATCCCTTTATTCCCTGAATGTCTATGTGCATATCTAAATGCCTCTTAAACGCCACTATCATATCTGCCCCCACTACTACCCCGAGCATGCTTTCCAGGCCAGCACTATTCTCTGTGTAAAATATTTGCCTACCCATCTCCATTAAACATTCCCCCTCACCTTATAGCTATGTCCTCTAGTGTTTCCACCCTGGGAAAAAAGGTTCTGGCTGCCTTATTTATGTCTCTCACCATTTTATATACTTCTATCGTCTCCCCTCAATCTCTGATATTCCTGAGAAAACACTTCAAGTCTATCCAATCTCTCCTTGTAGTGGAAACCCTCTAATCCATACAGCATTCTGTTAAACCTACTCTACACCCTCTCCAAAGCCTCCACATCTTTCTTGTATGGGGCGACCAGAACTGCACGCAATATTCCAAATGTGGCCTAATCAAACTCCTATAGAGCTGCATCATGACTTCCTAACTCTTACATTCAATGTCCCTAGTAATGAAGGCATACTTACCATACATATCTACTTGTGCTGCCATCTTCAATGAGCTATGAACCTGGACTCCAAGATCCCTCTGCATACCAATGCTGTTAAGGGCCTTGCCAGTAACAGCATACTCTGTCCTTACATTCAACCTCCCAAAGTGCATCACCTCACACATCCTTGGGTTAAACTCCATCGGTCATTTCTCCACCCATTTTTGCACCAGTTCTATATCCCGCTGTATCTACTGACAGCATTCCTCACTATCTGCAATTCCTTCACTTGGAGTCAGTAGCAAACTTAATATCTACATTTGCATCCGGGTCATTTACTAATCCATCTACATTCAGGTCAAACAACAGAGGTCCCAGCACAGACCCCTGCAGAACTCCACTGGTCTCAAACCACCTGCCAAAATATCTACCTTCTACCACAATCATTTGTCTTCAACGAAAAAGCCAATTCTGAACTTTGGGTTTCTGAACCAGTTCTGAGGTTTCATCATATTGGCACCTTATTTCAAAGTATGCCAGGTCATGTTTTTTATGATGCTCTTCTGTATTCTTCACTGAACCAGACATGGTTCCTTGTGTGATTGATTATAATGGGCAGCGGGAAGAGTTGCTTAGCACCAAGAATGTGGTGAAATATCTTTCTTTATCTGGTGAGGCCCCCAGCACCTTATATATGCCCAGGCTTGAGCTGCTAAATCTGTTCTTCATCCATCCGACTTAAGAAATAATGAGTGCAGGCTATTCAGCCCCTCAGGCCTGTACCACTACTCAATGAGATCAAGCCTGATCTTTCGCCTCAGCGCCATTTTCTGGTATAAACCTCATTTATCCTAACTCTCGTAATAATTAAAAATACGTTGCTCTCTGGGAACACGGTGCTTATATTACCTTGTGCATTGGGGCATGGGAATGGGATCCTGCTGTCATCAGGAAACAGGAGCTCTATGTTCCTACTGACTTGGACCTTCAATTTCCTGCTGATCTCTATAAGGGGTCAGCAGTTATGGGCAGAAGGCAGAAGAATGGGATTGAGAGGGAAAGATAGATCAGCCATGGTTGAATGGCGGAGTAGGCGTGATGGGCCAAATGGCCTAATTCTGCTCCTATCACTTATGAACATGAAGTAAGAAGCTCCACTGCACTAGTGAATCAAGGGGGATTTCAGGAAACATAAGAATTAAGAACAGGATTAGACCATTTGGTTCTTCAAATCCTCTCTGCCCTTTCCCATGATCATGACTGATCTTTCACATCAACACCAGCTTCCTGCACGTGTAGAGAATTTGTTTTGCTGCATTGTCTTATAATGTTGTACTCGTAAGTCTACAGCACAAATTAACTTTTCTATTTTGAGGTTCAGCTACATACACGTAGCATCATCTGCTCCAAAGTTACTGCCCCAATCCATCCAAAATATCGACAATAACTGACTAATTTCATTTTATCTGTCATGTATGAATGAGTTGCAAACCAGAAATTGGGGTTTATGCTTTTCATTAAAATCAGAGACAAGTGAGCTGGTGAATCTAACAAATTTGCGATCATTTTTGACCAAATTCCCCCATGTTCTCTGTGTGTTTTGTGAGCAAGAGTTGTTAACTTCTGGGATTTCCCCAGCTCTAATTTTAAGTACTCTTCCTTGTTGCAGTTGCAATTGCAGCACATGTTTATCAAAACCAACAAACAACCCACTGGTCATAAGTTCATAAGTGATAGGAGCAGAATGAGGCCATTCAGCCCATCAAGTCTACTCTGCCATTCAATCATGGCTGATCTATCTTTCCCTCTTCACCCCATTCTTCTGCCTTCTCCCCATAACCCCTGACACCCGTACTAATCAAAAATCTATCTATCTCTGCCAAAAATCTATTCGTGAATGTAATTAAAAGAGAATCCTAAAAGTAAGAAATAACTATTGCCGTTACAATAATACCCAGATGAAATTTCTACAGTTCAAGTTGCAGAGCCATTTACAAGTAGCAATTACATTCATTACATATGAGTAATTACATTAACTTATGGATTTTGTTGAAGGGAAAGTTGGAAGAATTGCACCAGCTGAAGGTTTGTTGTGAAAATTCTTATTTTCTTGTGGTCGCCTGCATTATCTCTTAATAAATTAATTCTGAATTCTCCACATTAAACTTTCTCCCAGCATCTGAATTCCCCAGTTGGTCAGTCTAACCTCACTTTCCTTTAACAGTTATTTTCTTTCTCTGGCAAGAAAGGACAGCGCTTGTGACATTTGACAAGTTAGCAAATGCAACATGTGACATGGGGCTTCGCTGATAATGACATGTGTTTCTGGCCAGAAGATCACCCTGGGGTTTAGAAGTCATGAATCATGTGGTTACAAACAGGACCATCAAGATTTGTGCAAGCAACATTATCAAACAACGAGTTGCAGCTGGTGTCTTGTATATAGGAGGGCAGAGAGAGACTCCATGTGGTATATTGGAAAGTAGTTTTAATTGTACCGTAGGGTAAATGAAACTTGGTACTTCACCAGGAACAGAAGACGAACAGAAAATGGCCCACATAACTTGAATATCATCAAAAACACACAAAGAAAGTAACAGGAATAAAGGGGGAAAGGGTAGCATGGGCAAAGACACTAAGAGAAACATAGAAAATAGGTGCAGGAGTAGGCCATTCGGCCCTTCGAGCCTGCACCGCCATTCAATATGATCATGGCTGATCATCCAACTCAGTATCCTGTTCCTGCCTTCTCTCCATACCTCCTGATCCCTTTAGCCACAAGGGCCACATCTAACTCCCTCTTAAATATAGCCAATGAACTGGCTTCAACTACCTTCTGTGGCAGAGAATTCCAGAGATTCACCACTCTCTGTGTGAAAAAAAGTATTTCTCATCTCGGTCCTAAAAGATTTCCCCCTTATCCTTAAACTGTGACCCCTTGTTCAGGACTTCCCCAACATCGGGAACAATCTTCCTGCATCTAGCCTGTCCAACCCCTTAAGAATTTTGTAAGTTTCTATAAGATCCCCCCTCAATCTTCTAAATTCTAGCGAGTACAATCCGAGTCTATCCAGTCTTTCTTCATATGAAAGTCCTGACATCCCAGGAATCACTCTGGTGAACCTTCTCTGTACTCCCTCTATGGCAAGAATGTCTTTCCTCAGATTTGGAGACCAAAACTGTATGCAACAATGCAATACTCCAGGTGTGGTCTCACCAAGACCCTGTACAACTGCAGTAGAACCTCCCTGCTCCTATACTCAAATCCTTTTGCTATGAATGCTAACATATCATTTGCTTTCTTCACTGCCTGCTGCGCCTGCATGCCTAATTTCAATGACTGGTGTACCATGACACCCAGGTCTCGTTGCATCTCCCCTTTTTCTAATCGGCCACTGAAATAGCAAGTATAACCAACTCAGGAGAGAGTAACAAAAGAGAACCAAACAGAAAAGATCAAATGTAGAACAAGTGTAAGAATTTTCAAGGAAGCATCACATCTCTGACATAGTATGCTGAAAGACAAAGATAGAAATTGCAGGTTTCAAACAAACACCTGTCTCCACTATCTTGAAGCTTGGAGCAAGATAGTGGAGCTTGCAGTCTCCACTATCTATCACCAATGACTAACCAACGATGACCAAAATAATTAAATGGGAGACAAAACAATAAGCATCAGCACTGGATATAAAGGATTTTGATTTCTATAACTTACACTGACTTTTAACAACATGTTGAGGGATATATTAATTATGCTTTTCTGAAATTCAAGCAGCATTAATAATAATAATAATAATAATAATCTTTATTGTCATTGTACAAGACAACGAAATTTTGTTGGAGCAGTCCTCCAGCTGCACAGGAATATGAGTATAAAAATAAGTTTAAAAAAGAAGTATAAAAAAATTAGACTATAAACATATAGGAGTATGGGCGGGTGTGTGAGAGAGAGGGGGGGAATCAGTGTGGGAGGGGGATAGAGTTCAGTAGTGTCACAGCTCTATGGTAGAAGCTGTTTTTTAGTCTTGTCGTGCGGGCGCTCAGTGTCCTGTATCGTCTTCCTGAGGGCAGGGGGGTGAAGAGGCAGTGTCCAGGGTGTGTGCTGTCTCTAATGATGCCCTTGACCCTCCGGATGCAGTGGGTCCGGTAGATGTCCTCCAGTCTGGGGAGCTGGGTGCCAGTGATCCTCTCAGCAGTCTTAATGATGTGTTGGAGAGCTTTCCTGTTCTCTGCGGTGCAGCCAGAGTACCATACCAGAGCATTATGTATTAAGCAAATACGAATTATGAAACGAAAACTGCAAGATGTTGCAATTGACATGTATAATCTCAATGTGCTATTGCATCATAATTTCAGACTTACAGATGGTGTGTCAATAACAAAATATAGATAATGTTCTTCTTCCAAAAGAGTTAAAGTCCTGTCCCACGGTACGAGTTTATTCCAAGAGTTCTCCCGAGTTTGCCCTGATTCAAACGCGGAGATTTACGGTAATGGCCACTTGTCGGTACTCTGGGACATTTTTCATCATGTTGAAAAATCTTCACGAGTCTTCCAGTGCTTACCTGCCGTTAGCGAGTCTTCCCGAGTACCTGCCGTTAGCGCTAAGAGACGTCCCCGAGCTCCGACGTACCTGCTATGTTCATTCTCCGTGCTTACCACGAGTTTTATTTTTTTTAAACTCGGGAGAGCTCTTGGAATGAACTCGTAAGGATGCTAGATGTCCATCCTCAATGAACATCAGTGAACCAGATAGGTTGTGGTTATTGCAAATACTGGTTTATTTTATTCCAGATTTCATTCTGAATTTGAATTAAGTAATAAGTCACTGCTGGACCTAGAAATCAGAATACATTCAGTCAGCAGCAAGCTGTTATTGAGGAACACATATTCAGCAATAACCTAAGATAGACACAAAATGCTGGGGTAACTCAGCGGGACAGACAGCATCTCTGGAGAGAAGGAATGGGTGATGTTACGGGTCGATACCCTTCTTCAGACTGACATCAGTGGGAGGGAGATTCATAGAAAATAAAGTGTAAATGTGAAAACAGTTCAAAGGGAATGGAGATCAAGGAAAATGTAGAATAGATCTTGTTAGCTGGGAGAAGGTAATGAAAAAGTTACTTTTATAACTACTAAACCAGGTTCGCTTCTTAATAAACAGACACCACACAAACTGTTTGGTAGACCAGTTCAAAACTTTACTTATTATCGGCCGATGGAAGGGAGGGAGAACTCCAGTCAAGTGACCAATGTAGACACTCGACTGTCCTCAGTCCACTTCTCTGAACAACAGAATTACATAGTATTATATAGTGTATGTTTGTCACCTTAGCACATTCCACAGACATTAGTCATGGTCAGAGGTACAGGAAAAGGCATCACATCAAAGGCATTTTGTCACATGGTACAAAATATATTAAAAACATTGGCCATTTGGTTTATGCCACCTTACTTCAAAGATATGACTAGCTGTTTTTCTCTTTCTCTCTGTCACCTCCCCCCCCCATAAACATTGGCCATTTGGTTTACGGCATCTTACTCCAAAGAGATGACTCTAGCTGTTTCTCTCTTCCTTTCTCGCCTCCTCCCCCATAACATTGGCCATTTGGTTTACGGCATCTTACTCCAAAGAGATGACTCTAGCTGTTTCTCTCTTCCTCTCTGTCACCTCCTCACTTGGGAGACAATGTTATGGTATTTATTATCTCACACACCGCAACCTGAGGCAAGCCTAATTTGACAATAAAGATAAGATGTAAGCTAGCCCAGAAACCTATTTTAATATTTTCTTATTTTTGTAACTTTATTCGGCTTCATCATTCCATCCTTTTATCAAAATGTTGATAACTACAGTCCTTGCCGAGTACATACGAAAGACCATAAGCATCGCATCAGACAAATTACGAGTACAACTAGTAATACAATCAATCCATAGTGGACAATCATTCCCCAAGTCCCTCCAAACATATTAAATGGCCACCAAACTCCACCGGAGCTATAACCATGGAATTCAGCTCCTACCTTCCTTATTTTAGTCACTTCCATTCTGATATGGGCAGCCAAGTTGGTAATGTTGGAGGAAGCATCGGGAATAAAAGTGCAACATTCTCGATCTATTATTGCACATGTCCCTCCTTTTTCTGCCAGGATAAAATCTAAGGCCATTCTGTTTTGTAATACTACGGTCCTTATAGCTACCATTTCAGCTGTTACCCCTTCTACCTCCTCCTGGGTTGCACTCAAGGAGATGGCAGTGGCATTAGCAAGTGTCTCTAAAGCAGAGGCCATATTAATTAGTTCCCGTGACACTATTATACTACCAAAGGACGGGAAGAGTATCATAAAAAATTGCTCAGCCTTCGCTTGGAAATCCCCATGTGCCGGTCCAACTGGCTCATGCTTCTCATACGTGGGACCACATATGCAACATAACAACACCCTGTCCAGTGATGGGGTCCTTTTAGTCGTTCCCATGCTGCCCCGTCAGCCGGCGGCATTCCTGGTAACCATGGGTAGGCCCAGGATCCACATACAAAATATGTGCCATTAACTGGTCGGGGTGGGCCGATAATGGTGGCTGCCTGAGTTGACATACAAGTACTGTTTCCCAAGAATACACCTGTGCCTTGGTGGTGGCAAAAACAGGTAGTATTAACTGGCCTGTGCGGATCTTTTACTATCTGTAGTCGGGGTATATCTGCTGCATTTGTCACGTTCAATTTCCAATCTCCTTTGAAGGGAGGGGTGTACCATCCTTCAAAATTATTGTATTTCGGGCCTCCATAGGTGATGTTTATTGTTTCGTTTTTGGTATTTGTTATCCGTATGATTTTTAGGCATGACGGTTTTTTAGCAGAGTTACAAAAGCACCTCATCGCTAGTCTCTCGGTAAGGTTTTATTTGAATGGGGACCAGGGGAATTCCTTCCTTACTGCTAGTCGGAACACCGGTGCATACCCAACATTCAGTCCCATGTGCCCGTACGGCAAACTCATGGCTCATAGCCAGATAGGTATTAGTCCATGTTACCCTGGCCATGGTTAGGATCGTCAGTAGAGCGAACATCACTCGTGCCATCCTTGTGTCCAATCTTTTTGCAGTCGGAGAGATGTATCCAACGTGGATGGTTTTCAACCTTCACTGCTGTTGGTGTAGTCAGCAGCACCTGGTATGGTCCGTTCCAACGGGGGCCGAGTTTCTTGCGGTTCCAATTTCTGATAAGTACGTAGTCCCCTGGTTGGACTATTTCGCACTGGTCAGCATCAGGTAGCGGCCTCTGGGACTCCTTTACCTGTAAATGCAATGCTGACAGAATATGGGTGAGTCGTTGAACATAGGTAATTATTTCATCGTTTAATGCGTGTAAATCTAAGGTTCCTTCATGAGTAATGCTTGCTCCCCAGGGGGTTCGTAGAGGTTTACCGTAGATAATTTCTGCTGGGGATAGCTTTGTAACACTGTGGGGAGTTACCCTCATTTCAAATAATGCTAAGGGTAATACTTTAATCCATGTCTGTCCCATTTCTCCCATCAGCTTGGTAATTTTGTTTTTGAATGCCCCATTGGCTCTTTCCACCATCCCAGATGCCTGTGGGTGGTGTACACAGTGAAATTGCTGTCGGATATTAAAATGTGCACATATTTCCTTATTAATAGTGGCAATAAAATGGGGACCATTGTCCGAGCTTATGACAGTAGGTAGGCCAAACCTGGGAATAACTTCCCTTAACAACAATGTTACCGTAGTTTCAGCAGTATTATTAGTGGTCGGTAGAGCTTCAATCCACCTGCTAAATAAATCTAAAATAACTAAGCAATATTTATAACACTGAGCCCGTGGCATTTCAATAAAATCAATCTGTACGCATTCAAACGGTCGTGATGGCATTGGCGTCACCCCTGAGGGTATCTTAATTGATTTGCCTGGATTATTTCGTTGGCAAATTTTACATTCAGAGGCCTGCTTCAGTGCCTCTTGCCGAATTTTTGGGTGCCACCACGTCTCTTTTGTCATCCTTATCATTCCCTCCTTACCAGCATGGGTAAGGGAGTGAATATATGTTAGTAAAACAGGTAACAACACATCAGATACACAAACTTGCCCAAGCGGGGTGAGCCAAAGACATGTGGTGGAGTCAATGGCACAGCCCTCTTGTTTCCATAGTTGTTTTTGGTTATCAGAGGCGTCCCTCTGTAATGCACATACCTCCTTCATATCTGGCAGGACCGTTCTATTTGCTAGTATCTGTTTACCAGATGTCACCACGCATTTGGATGTACAGGCTGCTTGCTTGGATACACTATCGGCAAATTCATTACCTTTTGCTATAGGGTCCCCAGCACCAGTGTGTGCAGTACATTTAATAATGGCCAGCTGTTCTGGTAGCATCAATGCCGTAAGCAAATTACGCACAAAAAGGGCATTCTTAATGGGTGTTCCTGCCGAGGTCAGGAATCCTCTGTGTTGCCAGAGAGCGCCAAAGTCATGAGCAATGCCAATGGCGTATCGGGAATCAGTATAGATGTTAATTTGTTTGTTCGTTGCTAATATGCAGGCTCGAGTTAGGGCAAATAGTTCTGCCTGTTGTGCTGATAACGGAATCTGAAACCTTCCTTCTTCCAAAATCATCTGTGACCCGTTTACTACTGCATAGCCGGAAGCCCGCTGTCCTGTTTCAGGGATAACCATAGAGGAGCCATCGACAAACCATGATGGTATGTTGCCTTCCAAAGGGATGTCAGACAATCCTTCCCGTGTTTTTGTCAATAAGTCATTGGCCATCTCACAATTGTGGGGCGGCTCTGTGCAAGGCTCAGGTGGCTCTGTCAAAAAGGCAGATGGATTTATTGTAGAACAATGCTGAAAGGTCAAATTTGGATTATTCAACAATGTCAGTTCATAGCGGCCCAGGCGTGCCTGGGTAGGATATTTTGTTTGGCTTGCATTCATTAATGCGGCGACACAATGAGTTGTAAATACGATTACCGGTTGATGTAAAGTTATGTTTGCGGCAGCTGAGATAGCGGCATGTATACCAGGCAAAATCTGGGTGCAAGGGGGGTAGCCGCGTGCTACTGCATCCAGGCGAACTGAGAAGTAAGCTACTGGTCGTTTAACATCCCCATGTTGTTGCGTCAGTACGGCTGATACACAGTCTTGAATTATTGTTACATATAGCTGAAACGATCTGTCATACAGTGGTCTTCCGATGGCTGGGGCGGAGGCTAATGCATCTTTTAAGGCTATAAAGGCCTCAGTCTGTTTTTTCATCGAGGGAAAAATGTTGTGCGGCATTTGCAGACGCCAGTGGTGATAGATGCTTCGTATAAAGTACAACATTGGGAATCCACTGACGGCAAAAGTTCACTAACCCCAAGAAGGCTCTCATTTGTTTGGGGGTTTCTGGTTTTGGGTATCGAACAATAGGGTCCACTCTTGCTGGAGTAAGTGCTCTTTCAGTGGCACTGATCATAACTCCAAGAAATTTAACCTCCTTCTTGCCCTCTTTAACTTTCCTCTGAGGGATCACATACCCCCAAGCATGTAAGGCTTCTAATAACTTTGCAGTGTCAATAATGTTGCTGGCCTCATCAGAGCTGGCCAGAAGTAAATCATCAACATACTGAATTACAATGGAGCCTTGTGGGAGGGTTAATGTCTTTAACTGGTCTGCTAGTACTTGGGAAAACATAGTGGGCGAATGTACAAAACCTTGTGGCAGGCGTGTCCATGTATATTGTTGTCCTTCGTATGTAAAGGCGAAAAGGTATTGGCAATCGGGATGCAGTGGGACTGAAAAGAATGCATGTTGTAGGTCAATAACTGTGAAGATTGTCGCAGAGGCGGGAACCTGGCTCAGGATAGTTGCGGGGTTCGGTACGATGGCGTGCATAGGCGTAACGATCTCATTAATTGCACGGAGGGCTTGTACTAGCCTCCACTCTGAGCGTCCAGGCTTGGGTACCGGGAAGATCGGGGTGTTACATGGTGAGTGACACTGCACCAATATACCCTGGTGTAAAAGAGACTGCACCAGCTGTTGTATTCCTGCCACTGCTTCTGGTTTTAAAGGATATTGGGGAACTGCAGGGAGGCGGACATCCGGCTTAAGCGTGATCATTACAGGTACACAATAAGTCAGTCCTACCTCATGCGGTGATGTCGCCCAAATCTGATGTTTGTCCATGTCGTTTGCTGTTGGCTGATGGCGTCTGATAACTCCTTCAACGATCTGGTTCTCTTGCCAATATTCCAACGTTCCCTGAGAAAAATATTGCTCACCCAGTATGTTACTTGCTTGGTTGCATAATTCGTAGGTGAGGTACCCCAGCTCTTTTGCTGAGTGGTCTGCCCTCACTGAGGTGGTTACATGAGGTGCCACTAGAGAAGCATTCTGTTTCCACAACCCTTCCTCCACTTGCACGATCAAGGCAGTGCCAGGTTCGCCTGACACCGTTCCTATCAAGCGGACCCTAGTCGCTTCCCCTATCAGCGAACTAAAGTAATCTTCCATTTCGGGATTGCAACCCGTAGGATCATAACATAAGGTCACATGTGGATCGGGTGTATTTCCAAAGACTGGTGCTGACAAAAGATCAATAGCCCACCATTGAGGTGTTGGGAAGTGTGTGTGCATCATCTTCTGGGTCTGGAGGTGAATTCCCTCGTCAGTGCAGATAATTCCCGCTTTTAATCCTATCAATAGGTCTCTGTCTGCGAGGTTGCAGCCAAGAAATGGTGTAACGGAAAAAGGGAGGGTACATTGTTCCTGTCCATAGGTTACAGTCAGAGGCTGAGTTAGTGGGTAACACCGTACCTCCCCGTCCAATCCTGATAATCGTGTTACATGGTCTGACATGGGAACTCCAAGAGATGCCGCAAGCTCCTGATTCAGGGTAGATGAGGTTGCTCCTGTATCAATCAAAAACGGAACTCTGGTGTCCCCCAGCATCATGTTTACTATGGGTTCTTCATCGGGGTTGGCGATTAATGGGAATAGATGCTGTACAGGGAAGTGGGTGGGTCATTGGGAAAACGGGTTGTTGGTAGAGTACGGAGCCTGTCTTCCCCGTACTTCCCCGGAGTCACCAGAGGGACATTCCCTTTTCCAATGCCCTCTTCCCCCACACCGAAAACAGCTTCCTCCAGTTCCCCTCTCACCACGTGATCTTCCCTGCCCTGGGTGTTGATTTTGATTTTGTCTTCCCTGGAATTCTCCCCATCGTGGTCTATCCCATTGTGGTCTGGGTGGAAAACCCCTTCCTCTACCAGGGTGCATCCCGTTCCCAGGTCTCATAGCCAGAGCCTGGTAGGATTCCTCAGCTGCTGGATCCCACATATAATATTCTGTTTTTATTCTGGGTGCACTGGTGGCAGCCGTGTTTCCAGCACCGTCAGCCCAAAAGGCAGCTACTGCACGTCTCATCTGGGTTATGTCGTTGTCTGACCAGTTTAAGTCTGTTTTAATCATTGACTGCACTTTAAGAGGGAGACAACTCATTAACATAGCATTAAAAGCTGGGGACCTATTGCCCGCATTGTATACAGAGTCTCCTGCATAGGTCCCATAGATACTAGTGAAACGATCCAGATACGACTGGGGGTCTTCCTTTGGACCGGGCTTACAATCGAGGACCACCGACATGTTAATTGGCTTCTTCAAACATTCAAACAGACTGGTCATCATAAAATCTACACAAACTGTCTCGTCTGCATGCACCTGCACGGCTTTTAGTGTCTGCCACGTCTGATGTTTCATAACATCCTTCCACTTCTGTTGTTCGGCCGCTGACAAAAGTGACAAGGTCATGGACCAAATATCACGGTCCGTAGCCTGATAATATTCTACCGTACTGCGGAGGTATTCTACAAATTCCTGCGGGGTCTTATGGCGGTCTGCCTTTATCCCGTATCATACATTGCTCGTGTGGTCTCTACGGTGCGTATATTTGCATGGTATCGGCCTGATTGGCGTCTCCTGCCCTAGGGTTTGGCACCGCTCTCATAGGGAGGTTCTGTGCAGTCCTTCTAGGGTTTGTTTTTACTCGCTCCCCAATTGATTCCACCGTGTTAATCGCTTCATCTTGGACACTTTCCGTCAGCTCACTCATGTCTCCCTTTAGTATTTCACCGTAGCTTTGTAAGGTCGGAACTTCGGGGTATATGGATATTACTGACGGAGCTGCCAAAGGTAAGGATGCCATTGCTACTGGTAGGACGTAGGGAGGTGGACGCCTCCCAGGATTATCTAACTCCTCATCTTCACTACCAAACAGGGTCGTCGTGCCAGACATGAAGTCTCCTCCAGAGGATTTACCAGTACTGGGTTTATTTTTACTAACCATCACCTGTTTTTCACCTCCCGCCTGTCTCTTAATTATTTTCACTTGTTCCTCCGCCCACTGGCATTCTAGTTGCAATACTTTCCATCCTTTCATAGTGCCATCCTTATTCCGTAACTCTATCCCTTGTTTACATGCAGTATCCATCCAACTTCGATCTCTACTCTCCTCATGCTTCTTCTCCGCTTCTGCTTTCCACGTTTTAATTCCCTTCTTCCATTTCTTTCCTGCCTTCCTTTCTCATATCAACACCTCTGCTTTTTTAATTGTCTCGACATTCCATGTGCCCCCTACTGGCCAGGCTTCATCCCCCAACCATTTGGTCAACTTGTAACTTAACATTCTAAATTTCTTATTATACTTAGGATTCAAATAACACATATGTTGGACGGGGGTTCCCCCCTCACTGTTATCCAGAGCATTCCCCATAGACAGATAGAGAGAAAGAGAGAGAGAGAAAGAAAAAGCAGACTTCTTAATTCCGAATCGTTCAAAATATATCAACCAGGCCGACTCGCTACTCGAGACCCCAGTTTCTCAACCTGGCAGACGTTTTAAACTTAATATACAACGCCACTTATTTCTCAATCCGACAACTCTTCGGATGTCTCAATAAGCCAGACGCACACCTCAACCCCCGTATCTCAACCCGACAAATCACGGATGTCTCAACGAGGCCGATGAGCCCTTAGTAGAGATAGAGAAAAAGAGAAAACAAAGAGAGATAGACACAGAGAGAGAAAGAGAAACCGCTCAAGTCCTTCTTAAAAATATACACGCCATTCGTAAAAAATACATACACATTTCTGTCTTAAAGATACATACACAATCCCTTCTTAAAAAAAACCATATAAAGCCCAACTGGTCTCACCTTTGTCTGTTTCTAAGAACCTCGGCGGGGAACCTGGATCAACCTCTGATAAAGGATCACAGACGTTCCCGGGATTTTCTAGGGAGTCGGTCTTACAAGGGGGCCGATAGAGCTCAGTTATCTCCCGTCCAATCCCGGCAACCTCTGCAACCTCTTGCACAGTCAGCTGTTGATGTGGTCCCAGCGAGGCCTGCCAAAAAAACGCCAATGAAAAAGTTACCTTTATAACTACTAAACCAGGTTCGCTTCTTAATAAACAGACACCACACAAACTGTTTGGTAGACCAGTTCAAAACTTTACTTATTATCGGCCGATGAAAGGGAGGAAGAACTCCAGTCAAGTGACCAATGTAGACACTCGACTGTCCTCAGTCCACTTCTCTGAACAACAGAATTACATAGTATTATATAGTGTATGTTTGTCACCTTAGCACATTCCACAGACATTAGTCATGGTCAGAGGTACAGGAAAAGGCATCACATCAAAGGCATTTTGTCACATGGTACAAAATATATTAAAAACATTGGCCATTTGGTTTATGCCACCTTACTTCAAAGATATGACTAGCTGTTTTTCTCTTCCTTTCTCGCCTCCTCCCCCATAAACATTGGCCATTTGGTTTATGCCATCTTACCCAAAGAGATTACTCTAGCTATTTCTCTCTTTCTTTCTCGCCTCCTCCCCCATAAACATTGGCCATTTGGTTTACGGCATCTGACTTCAAAGAGATGACTCTAGCTGTTTCTCTCTTCCTTTCTTGCCTCCTCCCCCATAACATTGGCCATTTGGTTTACGGCATCTTACTCCAAAGAGATGACTCTAGCTGTTTCTCTCTTCCTCTCTGTCACCTCCTCACTTGGGAGACAATGTTATGGTATTTATTATCTCACACACCGCAACCTGAGGCAAGCCTAATTTGACAATAAAGATAAGCTGTAAGCTAGCCCAGAAACCTATTTTAATATTTTCTTATTTTTGTAACTTTATTCGGCTTCATCAGTAACAACAAAGCAAACAGAGATAAAATGTAGTCAGAGACAGTAAGATTGGTTGGAGAACTAATATATAATGGTATATGGACACACTGATCTGTTTTGTAGTAAATGCCTACTATGTTCTGTGTGCTGAAGCAAAGCAAGAATTTCATTGTCCTATCATGGACACATGACAATAAACTCACTTGAACTTGAAAGAACTGGGAAGGTGGAGGGATGGAGAGAGAGGGAAAGTGAGGGTTACTTGATGTTAGAGAAGTCCAATGTTCATACCACTGGGGTACAATGAGAGTTCAGCAATAACCTGCTCACTGATGCCTAGATTATACTATGACTATTATTCTTCAGACTCTCTCATTGCTTTGGACCATTTCTGGACCAGAGCTGAATTACAGAGGTGTAATAGAGTGACTGCCATTGTCATCAAGGCAACGTCTTACCAAGTGTGGCATCGAGGAGCCTTGGTAACATTCAAATCAATAGGCATCAAAGCAAATGGATTGGCTGAAGACCTACCTTGTAAGAAAAAATGGTTATGATGTGTGATTTATTTATGGATTTGGGAGGTGCTATGAGACTAGCCTGTACAAATAACATTTTTTAAACTATAAACACTATGAATCATCCAGCCCCAGGGCATCTTTGCAGGTGTTCATCAGAGTGGTGTTCTCAGCTCAACCTCTTCTGCATGTTCAGCAATCAACTTTACTCCATCATAAGGTTAGAAATTGAAAGGTTTGTGATTGCACAATATTCAATTTCATTCCCAAAGCTTCTTGGAGCAGATTATGTTTGCATTGAAACCTTACTTAGACACATTTCAGCATGAGCCAAAAAGTGGCAAGTAACATTTGTACCACAAAATTGCTAATCATTGACCATTTCCAATACGAGAAAGTCCAACCACCAACCCTCAACAGTCAATGGAGTTACTAAAGATAGACTCAAAATATTGGAGTAATACAACGGGTAAGGCAGCATCTCAGGAGACAGGGTATACATGACATCTTAGGAAAAAATAGGAAAACATCACCTTTTCCTTTTCTCCAGAAATGCTCCCTGACCCGCTGAGTTACTCCAGCATTTTTGAGTCTATCTTTGGTAACTCCACTGACTTCTGAAGAAGGGTATCGACCCAAAATGCCACCTATTCCTTTTCTCCAGAGATGCTGCCTGACCTGTTGAGTTACTCTAGCATTTTGAGTCTATCTTTGGTGTAAACCAGCATCTGCAGTTCCTTCCTACACTATGGAGTTACCAAGGTCGGCTTCTTCATCGTCAATATCATGGGGCACCCATCATTGACCAGATATGCCATTGAATCGATTACATGATCCAATTACTTGAGTACTATTACTATAAGAACATGTCAGGGGTTGAGTATCCTGCAGCAGCTGACTCTTCTCCTCTAACCCCCAAATCTTTCCTCACAATATGTCAAGAATAAGATGGTACATTCTCCACTTACCCAGCCAAATGCAGCTCCAATTAACTCCTAAAAAGTTTGACTTCATATAGCTTATTTATTTCAAGCCCCATCCACCATCTAAATATTCATTCACTCCACCACTTACCCACAGTTTGTGTAGGAAGGAATAGAGTTTACCAACTTCAAAATCCACTCCAGTTATGTGTCTAGGTTACTTGCACAGCACTACCCAAATTCACAATTACTAACTACCCTCATGAAGAACAAGGGTTTGAGGTGTGTGTGAACACCAGCATCTTTAGGTTACTCAACTACCCTGACATTGTTGTTTCTTCATTGTCTCTGTCTTTATAGTTCAATTATACTTCTTTGTCACGTCTATCTAGGCACTGTCAAAAATTGTTCCAGGTCCCGACCCGAAACATTACCCATTCCTTCTCTCCAGAGATGCTGCCTGTCCCGCTGCGTTGCTCCAGCTTTTTGTGTCTATCTTCATTGCTTAACAGATTTTGATAGCCTTGTGCCTTTACCAGTCGCCGATGCCCATGTTACAGGGAATAATTCTGCAGGGCCCGGGTTACAGGACAGTATTCTGCAGGGCCCGTGTTACAGGGAATAATTCTGCAGGGCCCGGGTTACAGGGAATAATTCTGCAGGGCCCGTGTTACGGGGCATTATTCTGCAGGGCCCGTGTTACAGGGCATTATTCTGCAGGACCCGTGTTACAGGGCAATATTTTGCAGGGCCCGTGTTACAGGGCATTATTCTGCAGGGCCTGTGTTACAGGGCAATATTCTGCAGGGCCCGTGTTACGGGGCATTATTCTGCAGGGCCCGGGTTACAGGGCAGTATTCTGCAGAGTCCGGGTTACAGGGCAGTATTCTGCAGGGCCCGGGTTACAGGGAATAATTCTGCAGGGCCCGGGTTGCAGGGAATAATTCTGCAGGGCCCGGGTTACAGGGCAGTATTCTGCAGGGCTCAGGTTACAGGGCATTATTCTGCAGGGCCCGGGTTACAGGGCAGTATTCTGCAGGGCCCGGGTTACAGGGAATAATTCTGCAGGGCCCGGGTTTACTGGGCATTATTCTGCAGGGTACACAAAAAAGCTGGAGAAACTCAGCGGGTGCAGCAGCATCTATGGAGCGAAGGAAAAAGGCAACGTTTCGGGCCGAAACCCTTCTGCAGGGTTCTGCAGAATTATTCTGCAGGGCCCGGGTTACAGGGCCCGGGTTAAGGGCATTATTCTGCAGGGCTCGTGTTACAGGGCCCGTGTTACAGGGCATTATTCTGCAGGGCCCGTGTTACAGGGCAGGATTCTGCAGGGCCCGTGTTACAGGGCAGGATTCTGCAGGGCCCGGTTTACAGGGCATTATTCTGCAGAGCCCGTGTTACAGGGCCCGGGTTAAGGGCATTATTCTGCAGGGCCCGGGTTACAGGGCATTATTCTGCAGGGCCCGGGTTACAGGGCATTATTCTGCAGGGCCCGTGTTACAGGGCCCGGGTTAAGGGCATTATTCTGCAGGGCCCATGTTACAGGGCCCGTGTTACAGGGCATTATTCTGCAGGGCCCGGGTTACAGGGCATTATTCTGCAGGGCCCGTGTTACAGGGCATTATTCTGCAGGGCCCGTGTTAAGGGCATTATTCTGCAGGGCCCGGGTTAAGGGCATTATTCTGCAGGGCCCGTGTTAGAGGGCATTATTCTGCAGGGCCCGTGTTAAGGGCATTATTCTGCAGGGCCCGTGTTAAGGGCATTATTCTGCAGGGCCCGTGTTACAGGGCATTTGTTGTGAGATAAATGAAACTTTCACTACTCGTAATTAACTTAACTTTATTTAAGCTTTAAGCAACTTATTTCTTTAATACATAAACTCAGAAACGTCTGGTAAACATGGCTGATTCCGCAGGCTTTTCCCGCCCGAAATACTTCGCACATGCGCACACTCCGGAAATGTCCTGCGCATGCGCACTCTAGAAATGTCCTGCGCATGCGCACACTCTAGAAGAGCTCCGCACATGCGGCCACTTCATTCTCCCCTCCTATTTATAAGTTGAGACGGTCAGGAGGTTTAATACGTCTTGATGACCGTCGCAGCACTGGAGCCTCAGGAGATACCGGTGTTTCATTAGCTGGGGGTAGATATATTGCTTGGTCATCAACTTCACTCATATTGTTATTTAGATTTTCAATTTTAGAATTTCTTGTAGAAGTTTCCATAGAGGATGCTGGAAGTGTTGGAGGAAGTTCCCGATTAGTGTTATCAAGAAGCGACGGAGCTGACGGAGGAAGTTCTCGATTAGTGTTATCAGGAAGTGACGGAGCTGATGGAGAAGATGGACATGGTGCAAGGTCACAAAGTGAGACAGTTGACTGATGTCCATCCCGATACTTGATAGTTGCATAAGAAGGGTTGACATCAGTCAGTTCAACTTCATCAACAAAAGGTTAATTCTTATTTAATCGGACATAACGACGAAGCAACACAGGCCCAGGGCTCGTCAACCATGATGGCAGAGAAGTACCACTAGAAGAACGCCGTTTGAAGTTAAAGAACCGCTCGTGTGGAGTAGTATTGGTAGCAGTTGACAGTAGAGATCTGATGGAGTGTAATGCATCTGGTAGAACACATTCCCACTGCTGATCTGGTATATCATTTGACTTTAAAGCCAGTTTCACTGCTTTCCAAATGATTCCGTTATACCTCTCAACCTGACCATTTCCAATAGGATGATATGGTGTTGTTTTACTTGTTGCAATTCCTCTCTTAGAAAGGTAGTCCTTTAAATCTTTTGACATGAATGAGGTGCCCCTATCAGAATGTATGTAACTTGGAAATCCACAGAATGAAAACAGTTGATCTAAACATTTGATAACCATAGCAGCAGAAATATTTGGACAAGGAAAGGCAAATGGAAACCTCGAATATTCGCCAACTAAGGTAAGTATATAAAATTTTCGAGAGGAGGATGGTAAAGGCCCTTTGAAGTCAATACTCAAACGTTCCATAGGTTGAGTAGCTTTGATCAATCTTCCTTCTTCAGGACGGAAGAACCTTGGTTTTAATTCAGCACAGATTCTACATGAAGCACACGTCATCTTCACATCTTCTGTAGAGAAAGGTAAATTTTTGGAATGAACATAGTGTAACAAACGAGGGACTCCAGGATGACACAGCCCATTGTGAAGATCAGTGAGTGCAGAAGAATTAACAGAGGCACAAAATGCTCGAGTTAATGTGTCCGGAGCAACATTATCCTTACCAGGGCGGTACTCAATTGAATAACTATATGCGGATAATTCAATCCTCCATTCATGAATTTTACTATTTTTAATCTTCGTTCGTTTCCGATTATCCAGCATAAAAGCTACTGAACGCTGATCTGTTATCAAAGTGAAGTGCTGGCGAGCAATTAAATGACCCCATTTCCTCACTGCTTCAATAATTGCTGTAGCTTCCTTTTCGACGGATGGGTAGTGCAATTCACTACCTTGGAGAGTACGAGACATGAAAGCCACTGGTCGTCCTCCTTGATTTAATGTTGCTGATACTGCTAAATCAGAGGCATCACATTCAACAACAAAGGGGAGATCCTCATCGATGGCATGTAATGTCGCAGATTCCAATTGTTTCTTTAAAGAAGTAAAGGCACCAATTGCTGTAGAGTCAAGGGGGAAAGATTTTGCTCTAATCAAAGGTTGAATTTTGTCAGAAAAATTTGGTATCCATTTGGCATAATATGCAAACATCCCAAGAACCCTTCGTAGAGAGTTTAATATTGCTGGAACAGGTATCTCTTGGAGTGGGCGGAGTCTTTCTGGATCAGGCTTGATTATATCATTTCCAACCCAATAACCAAGAATATTAATAGATGATACTGATGTTATTGACAGCCTCATTTAATGTTAGATTTTTAGAATGTACAACATCTAAAAACTGTTGTACATTTTCATCATGTTCAGTTTGGTCTTTTCCTGCAATAGTCATAGAAACATAGAAACATAGAAATTAGGTGCAGGAGTAGGCCATTCAGCCCTTCGAGCATGCACCGCCATTCAATATGATCATGGCTGATCATCCAACTCAGTATCCCGTACCTGCCTTCTCTCCATACCCTCTGATCCCCTTAGCCACAAGGGCCACATCTAACTCCCTCTTAAATATAGCCAATGAACTGGCCTCGACTACCCTCTGTGGCAGGGAGTTCCAGAGATTCACCACTCTCTGTGTGAATATTATCAAGATAAGGGAAAGTATCTTTAAGGTTTTCCTGTTCAACAAGTTTGTCCATCTCTCTCTGAAAAACAGCCATGCCATTAGTTATCCCAAAAGGAACTCTGCAGTAGTGATATAATTTCCCATTTGCTTCAAATGCAGTGTATTTCTTCTCTGATTCCTTCAGAGGAATTTGATAGTAAGCACTTTTTAAGTCAAAAGTAGAGAATATCTTATACTTAGCTAATGTATTGATAGTCTCTTCTATTCGAGGTAATGGATATGCATCAAGCTCCGTGAACTGGTTTATAGTTTGAGAGTAATCAATGCAGAGTCTCTTTCTATGTCTCTCCAAGGGGTCCTTAACCACGACAACTTGTGCCCTCCAAGGGGAAGAACTGGGTTCTATAATCCCTTCTTGTAAAAGATTAGTTACTTCTGTAGATAAAATTCCTATCATCTTTACTAAAATGTCTTGATTTTGTAGCAATTGGCTTGCACTTGGAGGATAAATTAGTGAATAATGAAGGACATTCAACAGATGCAGCAGAAAGACCACACAATACTGGTGGCTTTGACAATACAAGATCAGGCATAGTTCCTTCATACATTATTTGAAGTGATCTGTGCAGTTCTGGAAATCCTGACCTAGAATTATATCGCTACACAAATTTTTCAAAATACCAAGACATACAGATTTATAGCTAGTTTTGTTCAGAATAAAGTCTACAATACAAGATCCTATAATTTGAGTATTGAGAGTTGTCAGAGCCATCAAGATTTCTCTATTTGAAGGAATTATAGTTAGATTTAGTCGGGACACAACTTGTTCACTTATAAAACTTTCTGAACTGCCAGAATCAAGTAGTACATTAAGTGTATGGCCATTAATGGATACCGTTGTAGCTGCATGAGACAAGCTCTGAGGAAATGCAGCTGTAATTGCACATAAAGAAGGCGTGTATATGGCAGCAGTCACACTTTTAGTAGTTGCTTTGGACTTGCATACTCTAGAATAATGTCCCTTCTTGTCACAACTATTACAAGTTGCCTCTCGAGCAGGATATGTCTCTCTCTTATGAATATTACCCCCGCAAAAGTAACAGTTCCTTTTTGAATAATTATATGCTGCAGCAAGGGCACCTTTATCAGTAGAAATTGTTTCCGTTTGCTCCATATTAGTACGTGGGTGAAATTCTTTTGTAGTAGTTGCAGCAGAATACACATTAGATGAGCCATAAGCATCTGAATTTTTCTGAGCCATGTCTAAAGAGTAAGCTAAAGAGTAAGCTCCACACTCTAGAATGTTCTTTACTGATATTTCTGTCAATCCAATTTTCCTCATTTCAATGATCATAAATCCTCTTTCTGTCTCATATCTCCTACATGCAATTAGGGCATGCTGAACTGTTTCTGGCTGATGGCATTCCTCACACAGCCCAGTAGGGTGTTTTCCCAATATTTTTAATATGCTGTTCAGGTGAGTGTGTCCTATCCTCAATCTTGTTAATACTACCTGTTCCCTCCTGTTCCCCCCTCTTCTTGCTGTAATGCCCACTCTGTTTTGTAGCGAATAGAGGTGTCTCCCCTTTGTCTCCTGTTCCCAGTATTGTTGCCATTCCTGATTTATTTTCTTCCACACAATGTGTTTTCCTTCAGATTTGGATAGTTGTAAGTTTACCTCTATGTTTCTTTTGTTTACAGCCTCCTTTGCTAATTTATCCACCTTTTCATTCCCTAGAACACCAATGTGTGCTGGGACCCACAACAAAGTCACGTCACTGCCCCTCCTTGTCACTTGGCTTAATAGTAGCAGGATTTCATAAACTAAGTCAGGCCGCCTATGGGATGCACCAGACCCAATACTCTGGATTGCAGATAATGAGTCGCTTCATATTAATACTTTGCATGGTTGCACCTGTTCCATCCACCGAACTGCCATCAAAATAGCGTACAGTTCCACTGTATATACTGTCAAATAGTTATTTGTTCTTTTGTAAAGCTCAACATTCATCCCCTGGACTACCACAGCCGCCCCTGTTGTTTCAGCTACTGGGTCCTTTGATCCATCTGTGAATATTAAGAGGTGTTCCCTGTATCTATTATTTATATGGCTATGATATTCTGTCTTTAGGTCTGAATTTTTGTTCCTCCTTTTTGCCTCCCATATCTCCAGATCAACTTTTGGGATGTTCAGTAACCATATTGGCACAGATGGCCACAATACTGCAGGGCAGAACTATTTGTCCTCTACTCCCATGTCCCTTGCCACAACTCCTCCAACCCAGCCGAAGCTTCCAGACTGAGCCACCCCTCTCTCCCAGCATTCCTGTACTACCTGTTTTGTTGGGTGGTTCTCTCCATGACCCTTAAGGCTTAGCCAGTAATTAGCCATTAGTTGTCTGCGGCGCAGTCTCAATGGCATCTCCCCAGTTTCCACCTGTAGTGCACATACAAGTGACGTCCGCACACCTCCTATACAGACTCTTAGAGCTTCCGCTTGGACTTTGTCCAACTCGGACAACACTGACTTAGATGCTGACCCATAAGCTATACTGCCATACTCTAGTCTGGATCTGATCAGTGATACATAAATACGTTTAAGAGATAATACATCTGCTCCCCACTCTAAACCTGCCAAGCATCTCATTACATTGATGGCTTTTTTGCATTTTTCAATTATTTTTGTAATGTGGACCCTCCATGTTAATCTGGAGTCAAAATGAACCCCCAGGAAACGGAAATCTTTTACTCTTTCCAAATTGTTGCCGTATAGTTTTAACTGGACATCCTCTTTAATTTTTTTCCTTGTGAAAACCATTGTCTTTGTCTTCTCTATAGAGAATTTAAAACCCCATTTCCCTCCCCACTCTTCCACCTGGGCTATCCCTTGCTGTACTTTTTCCACGATAAAATCTATATTCCTCCCCCTTCTCCATAGGCTGCCATCATCTTCAAAGAGCAATTGCCCCATCTCTGGTTGAATGTTTGCAAATATATCATTGATCATGATTGAGAATAGGATCGGGCTTATCGCACTTCCCTGGGAAGTTCCATTCTCGACTACACATTTACTAGAGATGTCTGACCCTATTTTAACTTGGATACTTCTACCGTTGAGAAAATCCATTATCCAGTTAAAAATATTTCCTCCTACTCCCATTAAATGCAGCTTTATTAGAAGACCTTCTCTCCACAACATATCGTAAGCCTTCTCTACATCAAAAAATATGGTAACTACAGATTCTTTTTTGACTTGTGCTTTCCTTATATCATCTTCCAAGCACAGAACTGGATCATTAGTACCTCTCCCTTTTCTAAAGCCACTCTGATAATTAGCCACTATACCTTTTTCTTCCATTAGATGCATTAATCTTTCATTTACCATTCTTTCCATCAGTTTACACATGTGTGCTGTTAAAGCTATAGGTCTATAATTTACTGGATTACTTGCATCTTTCCCTGGTTTCCTAATAGGCACAATGATTGCTTCCTTCCACCTCTCCGGTATTTGCCCTTCTTCCCACACCTTGTTATATAGTGCAAGTATATTTTGGAGTCCCTCCTCACTTAGATGCTTTATCATTATGTAACAAATATCATCCTTCCCTGGGGCTGAGTTCTTACACTTGGCCAGAGCTCTCTTTAGCTCCCCCAAATTAAATGGAATATTGTACTTGTCCTCTGTGATACCTTTCCTTTGTAAGGCCTCAACATTTTCCTCTCTTGTTCTTTCCCTACCTATTCTTCCTTCATCTGACAAGTTGTGGGAGCTGTGAACCCTACTAAAAGGTGTTAACCATTAGTTCTGCTTTGTCTTTATTTGAGACTACAGTTTGATCTCCATTTGTTTGATCTCCATATGGACTTCAGTAAGGCCTTTGACAAGGTTCCTCATGGAAGGTTGGTTAAGAAGGTTCAATGGTTGGGTATTAATGGTGGAGTAGCAAGATGGATTCAACAGTGGCTGAATGGGAGATGCCAGAGAGTAATGGTGGATGGTTGTTTGACAGGTTGGAGGCCAGTGACTAGTGGGGTGCCACAGGGATCTGTGTTGGGTCCACTGTTGTTTGTCATGTACATCAATGATCTGGATGATGGTGTGGTAAATTGGATTAGTAAGTATGCAGATGATACTAAGATAGGTGGGGTTGTGGATAATGAAGTAGATTTTCAAAGTCTACAGAGAGATTTATGCCAGCTGGAAGAGTGGACTGAAAGATGGCAGATGGAGTTTAATGCTGATAAGTGTGAGGTGCTACATCTTGGCAGGACAAATCAAAATAGGACGTACATGGTAAATGGTAGGGAATTGAAGAATGCAGGTGAACAGAGGGATCTGGGAATAACTGTGCACAGTTCCCTGAAAGTGGAATCTCATGTAGATAGGGTGGTAAAGAACGCTTTTGGTGTGCTGGCCTTTATAAATCAGAGCATTGAGTATAGGAGTTGGGATGTAATATTAAAATTGTACAAGGCATTGGTGAGGCCAATTCTGGAGTATGGGGTACAATTTTGGTCGCCTAATTATAGGAAGGATGTCAACAAAATAGAGAGAGTACAGAGGAGATTTACTAGAATGTTGCCTGGGTTTCAGCAACTAAGTTACAGAGAGAGGTTGAACAAGTTAGGGCTTTATTCTTTGGAGCGCAGAAGGTTAAGGGGGGACTTGATAGAGGTCTTTAAAATGATGAGAGGGATAGACAGAGTTGACGTGGATAAGCTTTTCCCACTGAGAGTAGGGAAGATTCAAACAAGGGGACATGACTTGAGAATTAAGGGACAGAAGTTTAGGGGTAACATGAGGGGGAACTTCTTTACTCAGAGAGTGGTGGCTGTGTGGAATGAGCTTCCAGTGAAGGTGGTGGAGGCAGGTTCGTTTTTATCATTTAAAAATAAATTGGATAGTTATATGGACGGGAAAGGAATGGAGGGTTATGGTCTGAGCGCAGGTATATGGGACTAGGGGAGAATACGTGTTCGGCACGGACTAGAAAGGTCGAGATGGCCTGTTTCCGTGCTGTAATTGTTATATGGTTATATGGTTAGGATAGGATAACTCCACTCCCTTTTATCACCTTCCATTTTTTTAATCATCCCCCATATCTCCCCTACCTGTGTTGTGTTTCCAATTGAATCACAATACTTCCTCCAATATGCTCTTTTTGTTTGTCTTATAGTCCTCCTTACAATTGCCTGAGCCTGTTTGTAATTAATCATGTGTTGGTAGTTATGAGTTCATTTTAATAATCTGAATGCTGTTTCTATTCACCACCGGCTCTTTACACTTATTGTCCCACCACGACACAGCTTTCCTTTTTGATCTTCCTTTACTTTTAGGTATGGAAACTAATGCTGCTCTTTTGATACCTTCTGACAATTTATTCTCAAAGCTTTCTATATCTGTCTCTTCTTGTATCGGTTTTACATATCTATCACTTTCCTCCTTAAATTTCTCCCAATTAGCCTTTCCAAAAACCCATCGTCCACTTCTGTTTTCTTTACTCATAATTAAAGTAACATTTATTTTGCATAGCACAGGATGATGATCACTTCCTATGGTACCCTTTTCATATACTTCCCAGTTACATTTAGCAGCAATCCTATTAGAAACAAGTGTAAGGTCCAACACAGACTCCTTCCCTGTCCTAACATCTACCCTGGTCTTCTTTCCATCATTTAGACATACTAGATTACCATCATTTAATAATTCCTCAATTACCTGCCCATTATTATCTGACTTTCCACTGCCCCATAATGTATTATGTGCGTTAAAGTCCCCACACCAAATAACATTAGATTTGCTCTGGCCTTCTACTTCCTGTAACTTACTGACCTCTAATCGCTTACATGGATTATAGTAATTTATTACCACTATTTTCCTCCTCTCAGACCACACTTCTATTACCACATATTCCTGTTCCTGCCCAATTCCTAATACCCTGTATGGTATCCCTTTTTTAATGAAAGTGGCGCAACCCCCTCCTCCCCCATTTCCCCTATCACATCTCACTGCAACATAATCATATAGAACAAAATCTAAACTTGGTTTCAACCAGGTTTCCTGGATACATACGACATCTGGTTTTTCCTTCCTACTGTCTATGAATTGCTTAAAGTCTTGCCCATTGGCTAACAAGCTTCGTGCATTCCATTGTAGGATTAACATTCATATTATTAACCCACACATGTTGACTCTTGGCTCGCCTGGATACTGAGACCATCATGTATTTCCTCCCACTTCAATCCTGCCATGCCCAAGTGGTGGACTGCAGCCTTTACAATGATTTGGATCCTTTCTATTTTGGATTTTACTTCTGCTGTCGCATTTATTACTCCTGCTATAAATATAACCAGGTTTTTCTTTTCTTTCCATATACTCTTTTCTTTTTCTTTTATTGTCTCCATTATGCCCACATCTTGCTCCCTCCTGATCCTTCTTTCATTCATCTGTTTTGTAGGGTCAGCCCTCTTTGCTGCCTCTGCATAGGAGACCTTTTCCTTCACTCTTATGTTTTGTACTTCAGCTTCGCGTTTCATCACCTCACAGCCCCAGTAAGCCACACTATGCTCTCCTCCACAATTACAGCACTTTGGTCTGACCCCCTCTCCACACTGACCATATTCATGGTCCCCACTACACCTTGCGCATTTCCTCGCCCCCTTGCACATTTTAGCTATATGCCCAAATTTCTGACATTTGAAGCACCTCATTGGTTTGGGTATATACGCTCTTACGCTATATCGCATGAATCCAAAATGGATCACTTTTGGAAGGGATTCTGTCTTGAATTCGACCAGGACTGACTCAGTTTCCTCTTTCTTTGCTCCTTTGGTCATTCTTTTGGCATTCATAATTAATTCACATCTCTTTCTGAGTTCCTGAACCAGTTCACTCATATTGACTTTGAGAGGGATTCCATAGATAACCCCTTTACACCCTGCCCTCCTCCGTTCACCCACTCTCACTACTTTGATTTTGTCAATCTTGTTCGTTTTCATTGCCTTTTCAACTTGAGCCTCACTGTTGCACCCTATTAGCATGTTTCCATCTTCCAGCACTCTTGCATACTTTACTTCCCCAACCTGGGCTCTGATTATTTTTGTCAGCTTCATTGGCTCTATCTTCTTTATTCCTCCTTCTCCTTCAAACCTCACCACTACATTTAACGAAATTTCCTTTTCTGGTTCCTTTTCTGGTTCCTTGTCTTCACTCTCCGATCCACCAATATTGCTTTTCCTTCTTTTACGGCTGCTCTTCCTGGGACTACCCCGTGTTCCCACGGTTTCCCACTCCTTCTCAACATTTCCTTCATTATCCTCTCCTCCACTGGCCTCCATACCACTAGACCCACTCTCTCCTGTCATTTTGTAACAGCAGGGAATATTGCCAGAGCACCGTTTACCGGACCTATACAGGCCGTTGGCCGATACCCCAATACAATATCTCCCTACTATTACTACTCAGTGTCTCCTCTCTCTCTCCCAACCTCCGGACCGGCGCGGTCCCTCCCTGCAGCTGCACTCAATCGACAGCCAAACTCCGTGAGCGGCGTTCCGTCTGCAAGCAATTCGTCAGGTTGCTTCCTTCAGCAGCCGCCACGCATCGACCCCATCCCTTCACTTCAGCATTATTCTGCAGGGCCCGTGTTATAGGGCATTATTCTGCAGGGCCCGTGTTATAGGGCATTATTCTGCAGGGCCCGTGTTAAGGGCATTATTCTGCAGGGCCCGTGTATAGGGCATTATTCTGCAGGGCCCGTGTTAAGGGCATTATTCTGCAGGGCCCGTGTATAGGGCATTATTCTGCAGGGCCCGTGTTAAGGGCATTATTCTGCAGGGCCCGTGTTAAGGGCATTATTCTGCAGGGCCCGTGTTAAGGGCATTATTCTGCAGGGCCCGTGTTATAGGGCATTATTCTGCAGGGCCCGTGTATAGGGCATTATTCTGCAGGGCCCATGTTATAGGGAATTATTCTGCAGGGCCCGTGTTAAGGGCATTATTCTGCAGGGCCCGTGTTAAGGGCATTATTCTGCAGGGCCCGTGTTAAGGGCATTATTCTGCAGGGCCCGTGTTATAGGGAATTATTCTGCAGGGCCCGTGTTAAGGGCATTATTCTGCAGGGCCCGTGTTAAGGTCATTATTCTGCAGGGCCCGTGTTAAGGGCATTATTCTGCAGGGCCCGTGTTAAGGGCATTATTCTGCAGGGCCCGTGTATAGGGCATTATTCTGCAGGGCCCGTGTAAAGGGCATTATTCTGCAGGGAAGGGCATTATTCTGCAGGGCCCGTGTTAAGGTCATTATTCTGCAGGGCCCGTGTATAGGGCATTATTCTGCAGGGCCCGTGTATAGGGCATTATTCTGCAGGGCCCGTGTATAGGGCATTATTCTGCAGGGCCCGTGTTAAGGGCATTATTCTGCAGGGAAGGGCATTATTCTGCAGGGTCGGTGCTGCCGCCCGGATCCAACAGCGCGGATCCCTGTTGCACCCGGAGCAGGATTGGCGTGCAGGCAGCCACTTCCTTGTTCCTGTCTGTACCGACTGCTCGGTGGGACAGAGTTCGAGCCACATTTTTACAGTCGTTAAAAAAAGGTTGATTTAAAAAGGAATCGCCACCATGACGAAGGAACAGGGCGCGGGGTAAGGACTAAATCTGGAAATGTGGCCATCATCTCGCAAAGCGTGGCAGAGCCTCCCGTTTTGCTGGTGTTGCATCATCTCCGCAGGACTCTCCTGCCCCAGGCCTCAACTTAACCCCCTCCCCCGGTCCATTCCTCTCACACCCTCCCTCCTGGGTCTTTGCTTTCCCCCTTCCCCCCGGGCATTTCAACCTCCCTTGCTCCGGGCTTTTCGTATCCGCCCGCCCTCTACGCCCCCCCATTACCCCCCTCCCTCCCCCCCCCTTTCCCCATCACCCCCCCTTCCGCATAATCAACTCAATAGCTTCCTTTCTTGTTCTGTTGTTCACACACTATTGACACAGTCCCAGTTCTAGTTCAATTCATTAAACGCCTGTCCCACGGTACGAGTTCATTCCAAGAGTTCTCCCGAGTTTGCCCTGATTCGAACTCGGACATTTACGGTAATGGCCACTCGTCGGTACTCGGGACTCTCGTGAACATTTTTCAACATGTTGAAAAATCTTCACGAGTCTTCCCCTGCTTACCTGCCGTTAGCAAGTCTTCCCGAGTACCTGCCGTTAACTTACGAGCCGCTTAGAGACATCCCCGAGCTCCGACGTACCTGCTACGTTCATTCTCTATGCTTACCACGAGTTTGATTTTTTTTTTAAACTCGGGAGAGCTCTTGGAATGTACTCGTACTGTGGGACAGGGCTATTAATCTGCAATTATGAGAAAGAATTTATTATTTTCATTTAATCAATGTGTTTGCTATGAGAATAAGAAAATAGTACTTGCGTTTGAAACATTTACTTATCTTTATTCATAATTTATGTTTTAAAATATATTTAATCTGAGGAACGGGCTTGCCAGGTAGCGGGAGAGCGGGTGTAACAGCGAGAGAGAGCGGGTAGATGCAAGTCGGAGATGGGGAGAGACTGAACCAGCAGAGAGACTTTCTCGGCAGCTGAGCTGCTGTGTGTGTATAGACCTGCATTTCATCCGTAGTCAGGATCGAACCCTGGTCTCCGGCGCTGCAAGTGCTATTTAATTGCTACTGGACTGTCCCCGTCCCCAACCCGAGTGGCCCCCCCCATCCTTGTCCGGGGGAGGCCGGAGATGTCAGGGGTGACCCTGGACTGACAGGGCACCAGCCCGGAGCAGTGGTGGCCCCAGACTTCAACTCAGCTACAACTGCCGAGGAACATAGTTCCCTGATGGGCCGGGGTCCATCAGCTGCACCTCTCACCTTATCCAGTGGCTGTCGGTTAACCCCATCAGTGCTGGCGAAAGCCAAGCACCAGTCATCAACGGGGATGCACGCAAAATGCTGGAGTAATTCAGCAGGACAGGCAGCACCTTTGGAGAAAAGGAATAGGTGACGTTTCGGTTTGAGACCCTTCTCCAGAGATGTTGCCTGACCCGCTGAGTTACTGCAGCATTTTATCTGTATCCTAGTTGATGACTGGTATTCGGCTTTCGCCGACACTGAGGGGGTTAACCGACAGCCACTGGATAATATGAGAGGTGCAGCTGGCGGTCCCCGGCCCGTCGGGGAACAGGTTCCTCGGTAGTTGGAGGTGAGTTGAGCTGGGATTAGCGCTTCTTCTCCACGCTGGCTGTAAGTCTGGGGCCGCCACTGCTCCGGGCCAGTGTCGCGCCAGTCCAGGGTCACCCCGGACATCTTCGGCCGCCCCCGGACAGGGATGGGACACTCGGGAGGGGACGGGGATGGTAGTGAGACTCCGTTCGCAAATCTGCCTCCTGGGGTTACACAGGGGAGGGGTGCGTGGTTCGCCCCTGTATTAAAACCCAGGAGGGCAGCCAGAGTGAGAATGGAACCCATACACACAGGCTGAGGGGGACTGGACCGTTATTCATTAGATTGTCACTGTTGAGATTTCTGTATGGACCAGTGGCGAAGGGAGAAATAGTGTCGCTAACTCCAGGAGCAATTCAACAGCGCTTGCAGCGCCGGAGACCCGGTTCGATCCTGACTACGGATGAAACGCAGGTCTGTATACATGCAGCAACTCAGCTGCCGAGAATGTTTTTCTCGAGTGACCTATGACCTGGGCATGCGCAGTCAGAATACCGAAGTCGCTTATTGGTACATGTGACAATAAACTGACCTTGAAACTGGATCTGGATGTAGTACGCTGAAAAGCTCTAGGTAGAGCATCACTCAACTGGTTGTAACGCTATTTCAATTGGGAACTGGAGAACTACTTAAACGCTCCACTTGAAAATTGACAAGCTAAATAAAGCTGTCTTTGATTTAAACTGATTGGTGGGGGTTGGCAGTTTCCATGTAAAGTCCCCATAGTTATTGGACACCGATATCTCCAACACAGCTGCTACTTTAACCACAGGTGGTCAGGGAAATTGACAAGCAATCGCTTCCATTGACACTTGTGCAATGTTACTCTATTAAACAATGTAACATTTAGTATTTTTAGCTTATAGTAACAAAAAATAAACCTGTTGCTATTAAATGTAATAAACTTATTGAAAATATCATAATTTTTGAAAATCCAGTGGGGAAATAATAACTTTGGTATTGCAAGTCTGCAACTCTCTAGCCACTAGACTTCTTTCTTCCATTGACACAATTGTCTTTATAACACTATTTTCCATAATGCACCTTTTGCGTGCTCCCAGAACTGTGTAATAGATAGTGCATTTAGTTGATGGTACGGTGGAAAACTGCTGACTATCTGCTGTGTTGTGCTTAGTTAGTTGCTCACTTTTGTGTTGCAACTTAGAAATCGGGAATTAACTCGAGTTTTTGGAAATGTAGGTTGCATTTAGGTGAGAAGAGGTAAGTTTAAAGGAGATTTAAGAGGCAGGGTTTTTTTTTGCAGGTAGCCTGGAATGCACTGTCAGGGGAGGTGATGGAAGCAGATATGATAGCAAAATTTAAGAGACATTTGACAGACTGAACAGACAGAAAATGGGGTTAGATAGACGATGCCCAGGCATATGTGCAGTTTAAAATGGCATCATACATTGTGGGCTGAAGGGCCTGTTCCTTTGCTGTTTTACGTTCTATCAAAGGTGGCATAGTAGTGGTAGAGCTGCAGCTTCGCAGTGCCAGAGACCGGGGTTCAATCCTGACCTCGGGTGCTATGGTTTCTTCCCACATTCCAAAAGTGTGCAAGTTTGTAGGTTGATTTGCCTCTGTAAATTGCCCCTAGTATGTAGTGGGATAACTAATGTGAACAGATGATCAATGGTCAATGTGGACTCAGTGGGCCGAAAAGCCTGTTTCCATGCTGTATCTCTAAACTAAAAAGTGCTGGCAGATCTTATCTCCTGCCCCAGTGGTGGACTGAGTCTAGGGAAGGACCACAGATGTATCAAGGTGAGATTCTTTGCATTTGGCTGTGAAGAATCTCACCTGGTACATCTAAAGCCAAGGAACCAGATGCACTTCATATTTGGCTCTTTTGCTTTGAGTCGGCGGTAGCTGCTGTATGTAAGGCAACCCCATTGTTTGAATGTAGTTGTAGACATTATTTGATTGGTAAGACCAGGTAACTTTTGGTTTGGCTTAGAGATGCAGCATTCAAATAGGCCCTTTGGCCCAACGAGTCCATGCCAAACATCGATCGCCCGTTCACTCTAGTTCGAATTTCTAGTCCCTACACATTCGGGGCAATTTACAGAAGCCAATTAACCTACAATTTAAATAAAAGTATTAAAACAAATTACTTGTACATTTATATCATCAGAGACATTTAAAAAATGTTCAAAGGCCTTAGACAGCAATGAACTACTAAAAGCTCATAAGCATATTCTGGAGGTATGGGTTTGTGATCTGCCACCTGAGATTCCCTCGACATCAGTTGAACTACATGTAGGAGAAATCAGAAGTGAATGCAAGTAAACTGAGTTCAGTGAGACCCTCTCTCACCGCTCTCCTCTGAGATTCCTACCACCAGCCTTTTCCCATCCCCAATTCCCGCTCCTTCTTTCAGTCTGAAGAAGGGTTCCGACCCAAAACGTCACCCATCCTTTTTCTCCAGAGATACTACCTGACCCGCTGAACTACTCCAGCACTTTGTGTCGATCTTCAGTTTAAAGTAGCAAGTGCAGTTCCTTCCTACATATTTTGACTGCTCCATTGTAAAATCTCCTCAAGGTTGCCTACTTTGAAGAAGTTCTCCTTCGCTCTCCGACGGGAGTTCTGTGAGACTTCTCTCACTGCTCCCCCTCTGATTCCTACTGCTGGCCCTTTCCTACCTCCCAGTCCTTCCCCCCTTCCTCACTCTACTTTCAGTCTGAAGAAGGGTTCCGATCTGAAACGTCACCCATCCTATTTCACTAGAGATGCTGCCTGATCCGCTCATTTACTCCAGCACTTTGTGTCTATCAACAAAAATAATTGAATGTTTTAAGTTGGTCTTTGGAGATGATGTGTTTACTTTTGATAAATAAACTGAAATGTTCATGTCCTGATTGTACCTAATTAGAACAAGTAGTGCGAAAGTACACAAGTACTGAGTTATTAATATAAAATGACTCGCTTGAAACTCCAACTTCCTTACTCTAACTTGTTAGCAGTGGTTACGATTTAATGTCACATGGTAGAGGCGGTGCTTTAGTTATGTTTAAGAAGGAACTGCAGATGCTGGAAAGCCCAAGGTAGACAAAAATGCTGGATAAACTCAGCGGGTGTGGCAGCATCTATGGGGCAAAGGAAATAGGCAACGTTTCGGGTCTGAAGAAGGGTTTCGGCCCGAAACATTGCCTATTTCCTTCGCTCCATAGATGCTGCCGCACCCACTGAGTTTCTCCAGCATTTTTGTCTACCTGCGGCTTTAGTTATACTCTCTATTTAAAAAAAAAATTCTATTCATATTGATAAATTCCAGTCACACGCACACCCAGTTTCTCGCAAATGCTGCATTCACAAATGTCTTGGGGCAGACTTGACCTACATTAAACATGGATATGATCATGTTAATTCTGAGCTGATCTGGGCACAGTCTCTCTGCAGGTCTTTCCTCAGAGACCTCTGTTGGCTGTTTCAATTGTTGATGTTTGGGATTACTATCTCATGTGATTTCCTACACAATTAAAATATGGCCATATCTAAAAAAAAAAGTATTTTTGGAGAAAAGGAATTTTGGAGCTGGAAGGCCAGAATTTCCTGTTCAGCTGCATTTTTTTCATTGCTAAGCAGTTGGCAATGCTTGTGTTTGTACAGTATAGCAACACAAAAAAGCAAGGATGTGCCTGTCACTTTCCTGAACATCACTTGGTGTATCCAGCTGCATTTTAACTTTATTATAATATTTTAATTGCCGTCATGATTCATGATACAATCCTGTTTATTATCAATACGATGCAGTAGATACATAGATACATAGAAAATAGGTGCAGGAGTAGGCCATTCGGCCCTTCGAGCCTGCACCGCCATTCAATATGATCATGGCTGATCATCCAACTCAGTATCCCGTACCTGCCTTCTCTCCATACCCCCTGATCCCTTTAGCCACAAGGGCCACATCTAACTCCCTCTTAAATATAGCCAATGAACTGGCCTCAACTACCCTCTATGGCAGAGAGTTCCAGAGATTCACCACTCTCTGTGTGAAAAAGTTTCTTATCATCTCGGTCCTAAAGGATTTCCCCCTTATCCTTAAGCTGTGACCCCTTGTCCTGGTCTTCCCCAACATCGGGAACAATCTTCCTGCATCTAGCCTGTCCAACCCCATAAGAATTTTGTACGTTTCTATAAGATCCCCTCTCAATCTCCTAAAATCTCCTAAATCTCCTAAATTCTAGCGAGTATAAGCCAAGTCTATCCAGTAGATCCACTTTGATACTGTATCTACTTATTATGTACATTAAACATATTTCAATGATTTAATGATGCTCTATTGTCACGTATACTTAGGTACTGTGAAATTCTTTGTTTTTGCATACAATGCACAATGCAAAGAGTTGCTAAATATCTGGCGCTGGCTAAGTTACAAAAGTACTCTAATAAAAGACCATCTTTGTTCTCACATTTTAGAACCAGGGTCCTGGGGTTTCTATACACTAGATGATTTGGACAGAGAAGGTAAAGCTGTCATTATTGCCTTCCTTCCTCTAAAGTAACCAGTGGATAGAAGTATGCAATTTCAGTTGAACTATGCAAGTTTTCAAGACCCACAGAATATTTGATTTGGACAAAAGAGCTAAAACTCATTATTGTCCTTCCTCCAAAGTAATCTACTTGGCCTATTATAGAGAAATTAATTATTCAAAATGGACCTGTTCTTAACTAATGGCATGAATATTTGATTGTTTTTGGTATTTACTGTTATGAACATAAATGATAATAATATTTTCAATCTAATGCTATGACATGGTTCTTACTCATATTTTCAATCTCATGCTATGACATGGCTCTTACTCATTTTGGAAAGGATTCCATATTGGCATTTTGCCCACTTCTGATAGTGGATTTTATAATTCTTCATGCATTGGCTTAAAGTGTTGCGTGAAGGAAATCACTGTTAGGATTTCCTATTTACCAGAGGAAATGTTTGAAGCTGACTTTTCTGTATTGTCCCACCATTCAAAAAAGCTGCAGGTGTAGCCATTCACAATCTTAAACAGCTGGACTTTGAAGTAAACAGTTGATTTTAATTTTGGCTTTGCATGTATTTGAACCAGGATTGTGACAATGCAGGTAAATGTTATCCTTATACTGAATTAAATCTGGATGGATTCCCACACAAAAGTTGCTTGTTTAACACTACCACCAAACATTACATAATAATCTCCATTGGCAATTTGTTAATTTAAACATTTAAGCTATGTCAGTCAAGGCAAAGACCACTTAGATTTCCCAATGTACAAATTGATTTTCTTTTTAAATGATGATATTTCCATCCAGCCCCACTCCACGCCTCAGTGTTCTCTACTGTGGCTTAAACAGACTTGGATTTCTTGATCTCTTTGTAGCTCAGAGGTTCATTGTTGGGTATGAGATGGGTGCCATTACGACCTTGTGATCCCAAGAATTATCCCATGGATGATTGTGTTAATGGGGGTGGGGGAGCATTTGATAGCTCTGGGCTCTCACTGGAGTTAGAATGATATGGGGGGGAATCTCAATGAAACCTACCAAATTTTGAAAGGCCTAGATAGAGTGGATGTGGAGAGGATGTTTCCAGTAGTGGGAGAGTCCAAAGAGCACAGCCTCAGTATAAAAGTATGTACCTTTAGTATAGAGATGAGGAGAAATATCTTTAGTCAGAGGGTGGTGAATTTGTGGAATTCATTTCCATAGATGGCTGTGGAGGCCAAGTCGTCGGAAATGTTTAAAGCGGAGATCGATATGTTCTTGATTAATAAGAGTGCCAAAGGAAGGAGAATGGGGTTGAGAGGGAGAAATAGATCAGCCTTGATCAAATGGCAGAGCTGACTTGATGGACCAAATTGCCTAATTGGGTTCCCATGTCGTATGGTGTTGTTGTGTGTAACCAAATTTCCTTTTTCTTATCTTCACCAGTTACAGACTGCAGTTTCACCGATGCATCAATATCAATAAACTACTCTCTAAATTGGAGACATGCATTTGTTTTCTACCTCCAATTTATTTATTTGTCAATAACGTTGTCATCATCCACCTATCAATAATACTTGGCACATTAGCCCAATTTCGTAATCTTTCACGGATTACGGAGCTCAGTATCACCAGTCATCGCAACACATAAGTCACAATGGAAAGGTCAGCGCTAATACCACCCACGTCATGTAAGCAAAAAGAAAACCTGGCAATCCAATTGCAATCACTTCTATCAGTTCCATCTTCAATATTAATGGTAAACTTTGACAGATTTTGGTGTCAAATTACTGGTGAAACTGAATAGCAAATGCTTCTGCACTAATTCTGTGAGTGGAACTAATTACTTTCCTCTTCAAAGCACTTAGTTTACATACGGTGGATAAATAGGATACTTTGTAACAAGTTTGCCAATCAGTTTCATTACATGCCTACCGTGCTATGTTTTTTCTATGTATGACCAAATGCTATGTGATATCAATTCAAAAGTGTTCTGAACTCTAAATTAATATTCTTAAAGTTCCTTTCGTGCAAGGCTCAAAGAATTTGCCAGATTTCCAAGGAGGTGTCACCCTTCAACCCCACAGAATCCATTCAATGTTGATCATGATGTTTGTCTCGGCATTATTCAGTGGGGTTGGGAAAGGATGGATCTTGACGGATGGTGTTCAATGGCCTGTGATTCAGAACATGAAGGTTGAAAATATTGTCTTAGTAGACAATTAGCACTGGATATGGTTGGGGGAGTCCAAGCAATGGGAAACGTTAGGGCAGGAGTAGTATGAAGCAATTTGAAGATAGTTTTAAATTTGTGAAATTAAACTATTGTTTATCGGGAAGGACAATGAGGGTAGGTGAGCAGGACTTGATGAAAAATAAGAGGCAGTAGAATTTTGTACAGCAGTAAAGATTCGACTTAGGAGATATAGCTCTGCATTCAATACAGTCATCCCCACCAATACCATCAAACTCCACCAGCTAGGCCTCAGCTCGCCGATATGCGATTGGATCCTGAACTTTCTGACGGAGCGACTGCAGGCAGTGAGACTGGGCCCGCACCTGTCCTCCACTATCACCCTGAGCACCGGCACACCACAGGGCTGTGTACTAAGCCCCATGCTCTACTCCCTCTTCACTCACGTCTGTGTTCCTGCATTCGACACCAACACCATCGTGAAGTTTGCAGATGACACAACAGTGATTGGGCTGATCACCAACGGTGATGAAACAAAATACAGGGCGGAGGTGCAGAACCTGGCGGACTGGTGCACACGTAACAACTTGTCACTAAACACCTCCAAGACCAAGGAGCTGATTATTGACTTCAGGAGGTCCCATAATGGAGAATACGCCCCAATCTCCATTTACGGGGAAAGTGTGGAGAGAGTGTCCAGCTTTAAGTTTCTGGGCACTCACATTTCAGAGGACCTCACATGGTCCACCAACACCGCTGCGCTGGTCAAGAAGGCACAGCAACGATTGTTCTTCCTGAGGACATTAAAAAAGACTGGTCTGCCCCAACAGCTGCTGACACCATTCTACCGCTGCACCACAGAGAGCATATCAACGTATGGCATCTCTGTGTGGTATCTCAGCTGCACGGAGGCGGAGAGGAGAGCTCTTCAGCGCGTCGTCCACAGAGCGCAGAGGATCATTGGGACAGAGCTACCAGCCTTGGAGGGTATCTACCACACAGGAAGGCCGTCAGCATCCATAAAGACTCATCACACCCCTGTAACGGACTGTTTGAACTATTTCCCTCCGGCAGACGTTACAAGGCCTTCTACGCCCGAACCTCCAGACTCAAACAGCTTTATTCCAAGAGCTATAGCGGCTCTGAACCACCCCTGCTGAGTGCCCCCACCCCCCCCTGGACTGTCTCCCTCGGATGGTCACGACACACAGCTTATTTATTTATTTTACTTTTCTTTTTCATCGGTTGGAGCTGCATACTAAATCTCGTTGCACTGACGTGCAATGACAATAAAAGATATTATTATTATTATTATTATTATTATTATTATTATTATTATTATTATTATTATTATTATTATTATTATTATTATTATTATTATTATTATGTAGTCTTGAAGGTTCCATAGCCATTGGGCTGATGAACAGGATAGGCAATGTTTTACACTTCTTTATGACACAGAAGGACTCCACTCAGCCCATCTGAATTTGTACTGTTCCTCAAAGCATCCTATTTCCCACCAGTAATTCAAAATTGAACCTACTTTTAGCATGTTCCCATCGATCTATCGCCCAACTACCATAGTGGCCAATTATTCTACCAATCCACACATCTTTGGGTTGTGTGAGAAAAAAACAGAGTTTCTGAGGGAAACCCATCCAGTCAAAGGGAGATTGTGCAAACTCAACACAGGCAGTAGCGGAGGTCAGGATCGAACTTGGTTGCTGGAGTTGTGAGGCAGCAACTCTGCTGTCTGTGCTATTGTGCACTTTAAAATAATCTGTAGTTTGAAGCTCAGCCATGATCATACAAGATGCTGAACATGCAGGCAAGCTCCTGCTAGGGAGTGTAACAAATGGCAATGGCACAGGATACATTGACAAGTAAAAAAATGAAAATACAATATACTGGGATCTTTGGTTACAGTGAAATGAACAGAACTGCATATGTTGGGTGGTGGTCTGGAATTATTCTGTGTTAGCATTGTGTTTAATGCAAGCCATTTAATTTTAATAACAAAGGATAGTCCCTGGACGAAGACTTCTACCAAGTCTGCTGCTTATCTCTGCACAGCATCTGTTGTGGGCATATTGCATTTATGGAATTACAGAACAGCTTTTTGATAGCCCAGGCTTTTGAGTGTATAAGCCAACAGTAGACGAGTACTAATTTCTTCTTCCTCCACTGGGAGATCACACTAAGTCTGAATCTAGTCCGTTACGATTGTGTTATATCTGTATATCCCATTCATGTGTATTCTATTTTCAGTGGAGGTAACAAGATAACTGAGAAGATGAAAACAAGTTTTGAACTTAAACCTTGCTCTCTTTGTTTTTCTTACAGCTGGTATCCCATATTAAAAGTTCATCTGCGTTTATTTCCTGCAGAAGTAGTTCAATAATTGAATTCTAAATGGATTATTTGTCCACTTTGATCTATTGTAGCTGTTGGTTAAAGGCAATATTGGGTGTAAAAAAGCAATGCACATTTACAATGTTGTAAAATACAATTTTTTTGGAATGCAAAATATAAACAAGAGCTTTATCTGGAAATTACATGGTCATCTTCGCATCCATTAGAATTCATCCTACTTTCTAATAATTTCTTACTGTCTTAAAGGATGTATGAAATAGATAACAGATAGAATTAACAAGGTTATTAGATTTTGAATTGCTTTTTCAAACATATTTTAATGATTGCTACCATTTCAACTTGCAGTATTTCAGAGGACCAGGCACAGTCGAAAAAAGCAGCAAAGAAACTACAGAAAGAAGCAGAAAAGGCAGCTAAGAAGGCAGAGAAGCAAGTCAAATTGGTTGGTTTGAAAATACAATTAAATGCATGCTGTTGCTTCGACCAATTGTGAAATGTAGTCAACTAGACGACTTTGATTTGGAGATATATACCTTTTGCCATTTTTAAATAAAAGCTAAGTTACATAATATATTGTCCAAGCTTTACAGGTTAGCATGCCTTCAATCTTGTGTTCAGTATCAAAGACAATCAACCTCTTTGTGAAGTCCACTCAAATGTGCATTGTGAAGTTGCATTGTAGATTAGAAGATTACAGCAGTTAGTGCAGGAAACACATTTGTATTTTAATTCACAAGAAGTATTTTGTGTTTTGTATTTCTTCAGGTTTTTTAACTCTTTCCCAGATGTTAGTGACATGCTGTCTCCAATTCTTTGTTGTCAGCACGTTTCTGGGGCCCTACCCAATGGATATTCTTCATTAGCGAGCACCAACAAACTTTTTAATCATGGGAAGTATCACATCCCAATCTAATCTTTTCCTTGCCTGAAGTTCACAAAATGGATGTTTATCAACAAGTGATAAACTAGAGAGGTCCGGGATTTTGGTTTGCTTTTTCTCCTCTACATCCTCTTTCATGAGTTAAGGACCCTTTGACTCTAAATGTAGTACCACATTATCTCTTTGTCTCAGACTAGCTAACTTGTTGTGTACCGATTTAAATTATTTGGCTCAGCACAAAGCTATCAGGTTATCGAGATTTTGACAAAATTGCTTTAAGAGTGCAATTTAAGGAAAATGTTTTGAAACATAATTATGGTGGTAGTTCAGATTTTTGAATTAAATATAATAAACAACAAATTTGTATTATTGACTGACGATCATAAATAATGGCATGTTAAATTTGATATCAGTCTTATATTTGTGTAGTTTAATTAAAAAAGACATGATTCATGTAACTAAGATTTATTAATGTTTCTATAGGCAGCAGAAAATCAAGCAGATGAACAGGTTGGTGTATATCAAAATTAAAGATCTTAAGTTAATTTTCAATTATTAAAAAATAAATACTATAATCATTATAGTGTCATTAAATTAAATAACTTTGCAAAAGTTAATGTAAAGCACTTTACCATTAATATGTCTGAGATTTCCAATTCACATTTAAGATTGGTTAACTGGCTTTCATCAGTGGCCTACATCAGTGAGGAGATTGAGTATAGAAGTTGGGATGTTATTTTACACTTATACAAGACATTGCTGAGGCCTCATTTTGAATATTGTTTTCAGTTTTGGTCACACAGTTATAGGAAAGATGTTAAGCTCGGAAAAAGTGCAGAGAAGATTTAAGAGGATGGTGCCAGGTATTGAGGGCCTGAGCTATAGGGAGAAGCTAGGCAGGTTAGGACTTTATTCCTTGAAGCGCCGGAGGATGGGTGACCTTATAGAGGTGTACAAGTACATGAGGGGAATAGATAGGATGAATGCACAGAGTATTTTACCCAGAGTGGGGGAATCCAGAATCAGAGGTCATAGGTTTAAGGTGAGATTGGAAAGATTTAATAGGAACTTGTGGGGCAACCTTTTCACACAGTTAAATGGAATAAGCTGCCGGAGGAGGTAGTTGATGCAGGTATTGTAACAACATTTAAAAGACATTTGACAGGTACATGAATAGGAAAGGTGTAGATGAATACGGGTCAAACTTGGCAGGTGGGACTAGTGCAGAGAGAGTATCTAGATTGGCATGGGCAAGTTGGGCAGGTTTCCATGCCATAAGACACTATAACTTGCATATGGAAAAAATGTGGCAGAGACCATGTTATTATTGCTGGAAAATAGTGGGCACGTTTTTTTATCTTCCCTTCATGAACAGTTGGGGAGTGGGGAAATGGTGATAAATATATCATGAGCACTTTTCAGTCCATAACCATTCCCATGACCTGGGCTTAATTATATTCAATGTTCAAGTAGATTTCTTGTTTTATTTTGAGAGAACACATCTGTTGTAGGCCTGTGGCTGTAAATGGATTCTGAGCTATTTTTAATTTAGGTTGAATTTCAGTCTTGGTCTTTAAAGCTGATGATGTTGCAATATCAGAATTAGCATTTGAATGTGTTTCAGCGCAATATTCTGAAAATAATTTTGACCTAATTCGTGGGCAAGACCTTGTATGTTCATTTAGTTAGGTGATTGTATTTTTTATGATTGTGCATGATGTACAATTTTTTATAAACCTCATTTGCAATAATGATAGATGTAGATGCAGTTTTGATTCTACAGTTCATTTTAAGAATCCATTGTTCTACTGATTATATTTTATGCGATTTTATGCCAAGCGCCTTATGATTTATATGAACACATCAAATTATGATCCATGTAATATTTATTGATTACATATAAACTTCCTGTGTATTAAAAATGGTTTCCGTTTCAGGATTTTTCTAAAGACAGATATGGAATTCTTCCAATGATACAATCACAAGAAAAGTTGGGTGAGTTTAGTAATGAAGGACTTGCAAATTATGATAATGGAAAATGCGAGATGATGATTTATTTTAGAGGGCCTGAGTAAAAGTCTGGCTTGGATAGTTTCAAAAAGTGGCTTTAAAATCGTGTTTTTTTCAAACAAATTGATGTTGTTGTTCCAGTTAAAATGTCAGATACTAAAAACTGAACGATACCTTGTGTTAATGTTTTCTGAGGTAGGACACAAGGATAAAGTCCCAGGTTTGATTTCTTAATTGATTGACTAACTTGAGTTTTTTGAAGAGGTAACGAAGGAGAATAATGAAGATAGGGTAGTGGATGTTGTTTACATGGATTTTAGTATGGCTTTTGATCCCTCATTGGAGGCTGATCCAGAAGATTGAGATGTACAGGCTTCATGATGACTTTGATCGTATGAATTCAGTACTGGCTTATTCGTAGAAGACAGAGGTTTGCGGTGGAAGGTAGATATTCTGGCTGAAGGTAGACACAAAAGTAGACATTCTGGCTGAATGTCTGTGACCAGTGGAATGACACAGGGTTCAGTGCTGGAACCTCTGCTGTTTGTAAATGGGTTGGTGAGTACGTTTGCTGATGACGCCAAAATTGGAGGAGTTGCAGACAATGAGGAATGCTGTCAGAAGATACAGCGGGATATAGATCATCTATAGAAATGGGCAGAGAAATGGCAGATGCAGTTTAACCCAAGCAAGTGTGAGGTGTTATTCTTTGGGGGGTTGAATGTAAGGGAAAGGTATACAGTTAATGGCAAGACTCTTAACAGCATTGATGTACAGAGGGATTTTGGAGTCCAGATTCATAACTCACTGAAGGTTGCAGCATGAGTAGATAGGGTGGTAAAGAAGGCGTATGGTATGCTTGCCATATTTGCTGGGGGACTTAATTATAACAGTCAGGAAGTCATGATGCAGCTCTATAGGACTTTGATTAGGCCACATTTGGAATTTTGTGTGCAGTTGCCCCTTTACAGGGAAGATGTAAAGACTTTGGAGAGAGTACAGAGGAGCATTACCAGAATGCTGCCTGGATTAAGGTTTCAGCTATAGGGGGAGGTTGGATAGCCTTGGATTGTTTTCTCTGAATGTCTGAGATTGAGGGAAGACGATAGAAGTATATACATTTCTGAGTCCTAGATAGGGTAGGCGGCCAGAACATTTTTCCCAGGGTGGAAATGTCCAAATAGAGGGAATAGCTATCCAGTGAGGGGGAAAGTTTAATGAAGATGTGTGGGGCAAGTTTCTGGGGCCTGGAACACATTACCAGAGGTGGTGGTGGTGGTGGAGGCAATTGCAATGTGAGATCGGTTTAACTTGGCATCACATTTGGCACAAACGTTGAGTGCCGAAGGGCCCAGCCCGTTCCTATATTGTACTGTGCTTTGTTCAATGTTATCTGTGCATCTCTAGATTTTGCATGTCTCTGACAGAATGCTAGGCCCATAGGAAACCTTAGAATTTTTACTAATGGGAAAAATACTAACTTCTGAAGAAAGTTTAAATTATGAAGTTTAACCTTTATTGGAGTGTAGTGATCTCATCCAATATCCATATATTAAAGAAAATATGATCTGGGAGATTTTCATAAGCTGCCTAACAAGATTATATATTTTGCATGTTCATCTGAGTATCTTGTTGTTTTGATATTTGGGATGCCACTATTTTCTGAGCTAATTGTAAAACAGTGATATCTTCTTTACGTAAAGACCGTGTGTTGGTTCATGTGAAAAATCTGTCAGAAGATAAAGCCGACCAGATGGTCTGGCTCCGCTCCAGAGTCCACACCAGCAGAGCCAAAGGTAAGAACAACGCATTGCTGTGTTGAGTTGTCTTTCCCTTTATGAGTTGGTCAACAGGAAACAGCTGACTGGAAGTAGAAAATTCTCATCATAAGAATAAGGCTTTCATAAGAAGAAAACTTACTTCAGCCCAAACAACAAATTGGATAACTTATAACTCTTGAAAATAAAATAGAAAGTATGCACAAAACCAGTTTATGTAAAACATTTGATTGATTAACAGTGGTGCTTTCATTCTAGGTCATCGGGTGCAATAAGTACCTCAATTAGATTAATCCAACCACAACTATTCATTAAAAAACATGAGTATTTTGTTTCTGTTTAGATTATTGTTTGGAGCCAAGAAAGATGGTAGGGTCAGTTAACAAATATTTAAACTACCAATGTCAAATTAAACAAATAATCGATCATTAATCAAAGTTCACTACAGACTTGGAGCTTTAGTTGGTAGTTGCGTGGAGTATCATGGAATGCTCCATGAGCTGAAAGAGCTGTCTATGGAATAAGATAAACGAAGATACCGCTAAGATTGTCATAAAAGAGAGGTGGAGGGCTTATGTTATCCTGGCAAATACTTAGCTGTGGACAATTATTACAGTTATCCAAATTAGCTCTCATTTCTTGTCATTTCCTCAAAGGCTGCAAGAATTTCTTGACCTTTCAGCTTTCAAGAGAGGTCAAGGCTGAATTAGTCAAATATATTATTCCTGTTAATCATGTATGCTCTTATTTTTTTTTTAAATAAAGGAGCTAGACATCAGTCCAGTGTTTAGTATATGATTATCTTTGCCAGCTATATAGTTTTACATTATGGGTGTGAATCTGATGGGTCTTGGTTATTTATGTTCCTCTAAAGTTACAGCGAAGGGGATAAAAAATATGTGTAGCACCAACAGCCAATTAAGACTGTTCTGCCTTTAAAAAAGAACACCACTTTCCCGTCCTATCCCAGTTTCATTTAGTGGATTGCCTTTGTTAAATTATCTGAAATGGATTGTTGCTAATATAGCTTGCTTCCTGGCAGTAGATCTTTGATTAAACTATTTTGGCAAGCTAAGGATTGGGAAATATTTTTCCAAAAAATAAAAATTTGGTGTAAAACTTTCTGGAAATATACTTCAAATTATTGATTCGGTCTGTGAGATTCTGAGTTGACATTTCTATTTAATGTAGGAGGATATAAATGTTTTTCCACACGTGCTTCCGTCTAGTTTTAAAGGAAAAAGTAAATGAATAACAAAAAAATTGTGACTCAGTTGAAAGAAACAAAAGGGTGCGCTCGGGGATCTCGTGTTATGTTGCACTCAATGCAAACTATTTTTATCTTCACAGGGAAGCAGTGCTTTTTAGTTCTACGTCAGCAGCAGTTTAACATCCAAGGACTTGTGGCGGTGGGAGACCATGTGAGCAAACAGATGGTCAAATTTGCTGCAAAGTGAGTTCAGGAATTACATCCTGTTGTCCGAAGTAGAAATATGAGGAAGAACAGTGCAGGGCTATTCTGATAAATATCATTGTATGTTCACAGTTCTTAAATTGCATTCTTTTCATCTTCAAGCTGCAAAGAAACTTCAGACATATTAAAATTAATGAAACCTAGATTATTTTGAAAATTCATGCAAATTGAAACTAATCTGGTATATTATGACAGAGGGACCTAATTGATGTGTACAAAAAATGAGAACCAAGAATTGGGCAGTGAGAAGGTTTTCCCCAAAACAGAAGTGTCTGAAACTAAAAGGCAGATGTTTGAGGTTAGGGATGGGAGAATTAGAGTGGATCAAACAAATAATATTTTCACCTGTGTGGTAGTTGGAATCCGCAAAGCACTGTCTGACGTGCTGACAGAGACTGTCACAACATTTAAGAAGCATCCAGATGAGCACTTGAATCACCAATGCATAGATGGCTGTCAATAAAGTTCTGTAATATGGGTTTAGTACAAATGTGTCGTTGTTGATAAGCATGGACATGGGCATGTTATCATGTTGTGCTGGTCTACAATATCAATCCTTTATAGGACATAGAACAGTACAGCACAGGAACAAGCCCTCCGGTTCACAATGCCTGTGCTGAATATTATTCCAAGACCAATTCTTATCTGCTTGCACATAATCCATATCCCTCCATTCCCTGCATATCCATGTGCCTATCCAAAGGTCTTGTATCTGCCTGCACCACCATCCCCGCATCGTGCTCCAGGCACTCACCACCCTCTGTAAAACAACTCGCCTCCTTTGAACTTTGCCCCTCTCGCCTTAAGCTGTGCTTTCTGGTATTTGATATTTCCATCCTAGGAAAAAAGTTCTGACTGTCTACCCAATCTATGCCTCTCAAAATTGTATACACTTCTATCAGGTATTCCCTCACTCTGGTGTTACAGAGAATGCGATCCAAGTCTGTCTAACATCTCCCGGTAGCTAATACCTCCTAATCCAGGCATCATCCTGGGAAATCTCCTCTGCATCCTATCCAAAGCCTTCACATCCTTCATGTAATGGGGCGATTGTTCATTATGTTTGCTTCTGGGTGAGCAGCACCTTAGTTTTAAGATCCTTCTGCTTTAAATCCTTCCAAGATCATCTCACCCCAATTTATATCTGCGCTACTTTCTTCAGCTCGACAAGATAACTGTGACAGAAATAAGTCAATCCAATTTGATAAATTGCACTACTTAGTTAAGTGGAATTAAGTAGAAAAGTTATTTGTGGATAGAAAGAATGTAATAAGAATGCCTCTTGCATTATATTGACCTGGTGTTGCTCTCTTCCTTCATCATCACTTTTTTCCTTATTCTGCCTTTACCAATGTCTGCTACTCTTTTCCACTGTCTACAACTCAGCCATCTATGACATGGTTGCTGGGCCGCTTACCACTATTTTTTCCAAAAAACAAATTGATAACTAGTCATTCAATTAAAATATTTTCCTCAAGAAAATTTGAATTTTTCCACATACATAATTTTTATGATCATGACTATCATGACTATTTGACAAGGGGCTCAAAGCATTTTTCAACAGAAATTCAATTTCTGAATTCTAGTTTTTTTTACTTATGTATAGAAAATGAAGGTTAAAGAAAAAGCTAGAGTCTGGCATTGTATTAGATAGCTCTTTCAAGGAATGAGCGCAGTTTGGGAATCTTGGATTTTTTAAATATAGTGTACATATCGTGACGTAGTGTGTTTACAATATCTTTTAAGAATATTTTGGATCAAATTCTCTCATTTTTCAGTGGTTTCACAATTTTTTAGGTTTTCAAGGATTTCTTCTTAAAGAATCAACATCCTATTGTGCAATTGTATGGTTGTGTTTAAAATAGATATCCTGACGGATGTTTTTGTAAGGGTGATTACAGGTCGCTGGTCAGTAAAGGGCATTGTAAACTTATAGTTGTATGTGATTACTTTACAGCAGACTTTTTCACAGATGGCTCTGCTTGATTGTGTTAAACTGATATGGCTGGCTTAACAGACGCGACAGGAAATTTAGTTGCACCTGTCTCAGTTCATAAGCGGTATTTTTGTATGGGAGTGTGATCACAGATTAAACGGAAGGGTACTAGTTAGAAAAATGTGTTGTGTCTGTATGTGCCTATAATATACGCACTGCCTGCTCATGCAAGAAATGCCCACTTAAAGAAAGGACAAATGTCTGAATTTGTATTTTATTAATTAGAACATAGAACAGTACATCATAAGAACAGACCCTTTGGCCTACAAAGTCTATGCCGAACATGATTTTCTTAGAATCACATGGTAAATTTAGTCTCCTCATATTGTTAAAAAAAGTTATGGATTTAGCTCTCATTGCTATTTCTGCTCGGGCAACTATTTAGCCTAAAAGCCCACTTAATTTGGTGTTTTGGTAATAACACATCTACCTTCTGTCCCATACCCCTACCACCCTTTGTGTAAAAAAATTACCCCTCAGATTCCTATTAAATCTTTCCCCTTCACCTTAAACCAATGTCCTCTTATCCTTGATTCGCCTACTCGGGGCAAGAGACTCTATGCATCTACCCGATCTATTCCTCTCATGATTTTTTATACCTCTATAAGATCACCACTCATCCTGCGCTCCAAGGAATGAGTCCCAGTCTACTCAACCTCTCCCGATAGCTCCGATCCTCTGGCAACATCCTCGGAAATCTTCTCTGTATCCTTTCCAGCTTGACAATATCTTTCCTACAACATGGTGCCTCATCAAACGTCTTATACAACTGAAATGTGACCTCCCAACTTCGATACTCGATAATCCGACTGATGAAGGCCAATGTGTCAGATTCCTTTTTGACCACCCTACCTACCTGCGACTCCACCTTCAAGGAACCATGCACCTGCACTCCTAGATCCCTCTGCTCTACAACACTCCCCAGACCCCTACCATTCACCGTGTAGGTCCAGCCCATGTTAGGCTTCCCAAAATGCCACACCTCACATATCTCGCTATTAAATTCCATCAACCATTCCTCAGCCCACCTGGCCAATCGATCTTGATCCTGCAGTAATTTGTCACAACCATCTTCACTATCTGCAAAACCACCCACTTTTGTATCAGACATTTCCATATAATCTCATGTAACGATTCTGCTTGCTGCACCTCTAGATAAATCTTTTATTTCATTATTTATCACATTGCAACGCTTTTTGGTTTCAATTCCACTTGCTTCTATGGTATCATGGGCTTTCCTTATTGGTCTCTCCTGCCCATCCTCCTTTCTATCCCTAAACCTTGAAACCATGATATTAAACTATCAACATTTGTTCCAAATAAGATGAAAGATGTTTCATTCTACAATTGCAAGGTTTATATGAAATTCAAACAGGGATAGGAAAGATTAAGAGGACCATGAACCAAATGCAGGCAAACGGAACTAGATTAGGTGGATAATTTGGTCAAGTTGGGTCAAAGGGTCTATTTCCATATGACACTGCAACTCTATGACACTGACATTTCTGCCAATTTCTGTTTTATTTACATAATTATGACTCTCACTAATATTGTATTAGTGAATAATTCTCCTATTAAAGATACAATTGTATATATATAATGTAACATGCTTCACCGTTCCATGCCACTGATGTAATTGAACTCTACTTCATATGTAAGCCTGAATGGCTGCTGCCTTTGGCAGCTTCAATTAATGGAATTCATTAGGTGCCAATGAAAATGATTTTGTCTTCTAACCACCCTGATTTTTTTTTCCATCACAGCTTTAATTAACAATAGAAAATTACCCCAAATACCTATTTACGTGGAATAGGGGCATGGACCCACAAGTAAGGAAAGAAAACATGGATGCTCTTAAGGACGCTCTGAGCGTCTAAGAGGCTTTTAGAAAGGCATGTGGATATGCAGGGTATGGGGGGATATGGATTATGCACAGGCAAATAAGAGTTGATCTTGGCATCATGTTAGGCACAGACATTGCGGGTAAATGGCCTGTTCCTGTGCTGTACATGCTATAATGTTCTATTATACAGATTGGAAATGCTCTGCTAAATCATAGTACTTTATTCTATCTGTTAGCATTAACAAAGAGAGTATTGTGGACGTAGAAGGTTATGTTCGGAAGGTGAATCAGAAAATAGAAAGCTGTTCCCAGCGTGATGTTGAGCTCCACATTGAGAAAGTAAGTACCATGCGAAGCTGTAAGATGTGTTGTTTACTGAGTTAGCTGCTGTCTAATAATCTAGTTTTATGTGGTGATAACATTATAAAAGACATTATAAAAGACATGTACATTCTTCAAGTAAAAGTTCCCTTCTTCAAATAAAAGTAACTCTTGAAACATTCAAATACACAATTCAAGTAAGAACAATTCTCAGGTAAGGTCATTAACCTGAGTGCTTAACTCAGTTCCCTTTCTTGTAGGTTTTCAGATTATCTTCTGACTTGGAAGGTGGCTGTTGAGCCCATTGATTTTTATGCCAGCTCTCAGAGCAATCCCATTCCCCTCTGATTTCCATGCAATTTATTTCTCTCTCATGACTGTCAACTCCATCCTGTTTTTCCTTCCACCCATCTGCACGTGGGGTAATTTCCAGTAGCCAGTTAACTCGCCAACCAGTACATTTTTGGGATATGGGCGGAAGTGTGGGCTCCTGAGGGAATCTCACCTTGTAGGAGGGAAAAGGATCCGCACCAACTGCAGGGAATGTTAGGATAAAATCAGGTGTTTAAATTGGAGAATTAAATGTTCACACCATTCGGTTGTAAGCTACACAAGCAGAATTGAGGTGCCGTTCCTCCAGTTTTAGTGTTGCCTCACTCTGGCAATGGAGGAAACCTAGGATAGAAAGGTCAGTATGGACCTGTTGAATTTGGAAGCTGGATGCGTGGAAAGTGAAGGCCAGCCAAGGGAATTGTGTACTTTTGAATGGAGCAGGGAGGTGTGAGCAAGGGTGCAGGAAATTGCATAAAATGCCTTCATGGCCCTGTCGACTATAGTAGAGAGGAATTCACAATTAAGGAAGAAGGATAATACCTCGCATAATCCGTGTTGAAAGTCTGATCATTGATGTAGATAAGGACATGGAGCAACTAGTAGAATGCAATGGAGTCCTTGCAGGAGGTAAAAGTGGGAATAGGTATAGTCAAGATGTTTGTGTGGGTCTGAGCTTGTAATGGATGTTTGCCACAGCCTTGGATGTAGAGAAAGATCCAGAAAGGGAAGGACATGAAGGGGATTTATATGGATGTTTTCTTTAGAAATGGATCCTGGGAAGATGAGGGTAAGATGGAAATTGGCAGTATAAGTAATTACATTTTTGAGTTCTGCAGGAAAGTAGAAAGGACTGAAAAGGGGACATTTTTTCTGCCTTAATGTTGTTTTTTAATTAACATGCTGTACGTTGAACTAAATATCCCAGAAATTCTCCATATTGGTTTATAGAAAATATATCAGAGCTGCTTAATGTTGATTCATCTGTTTTCAGGGATATATATTTGGAAATCACAATACTATTTAGTGTACAATTCAATTTGTTGTACCCGAGATCTTTTATTTGAAGATCTATCTCTATTTATTTATCTATCTGTTCATGCTGTCATTTTATTGCTATCCTAATGTTCATCATTTACTTTCAGATCTTTGTTGTAAGTGCAGCTGAACCACGCCTTCCTCTGCAGCTGGATGATGCAGTGCGACCTGAGACGGGCGATGAGGCAAGTCTGTTCTATTCTCTATACACGTTGGTGCTGTAGTTTATGATTTAGCACCCACTGAGTGCCACACAGTTCTCCGAGCATTGTAATTTTCTTCACTTTGCTTGGATATATTTATTTAAAATGTAACAAATGCATTCCATTTATTTCAACAAGTTAAACTCAGTTTGCACATATGTTTGCTAGATTTAATTGTTCAAATAGATTTGAATGTCTGTGTTCCCCTCCCCCCCCCCCTTTCTCTCTTTTCATTACTCTATCAATCTGTTGGCCATCCTTTCACATATATTCTCTCCGTCCTTTACATTCCCCCCCCCCCCCCCCCATATCCTCTGCAACTTTAAATTTATTTGCCTTTTTCAATTTCCCAATTCTGACAGTCTTTGATCTTAAAGTTTATTGTTTACACAAATGCTATCTGATCTGCTTACTGTTCACAATAATTCATGTTTTTCTCTCATCTTTGCTCTGATGCAGTCACCAGAACCATGTCTTTATAAATGTGACTAAAAATAATAATTTGCTAACAATTCTAAATTATATAAGCTCACTAAATTTGTAATTCACACCAAAAAATCTTAATACAGTAACTTAAGTTGAATATTTCACCAAGACAGTTTTAAATGTTCTCGCTGAGATTGACACTAATAATTAGACTCTGTTCTAACATTAGATCCTTAAGAAGTAAATTATACATTATCTTTGATAGCATTTTACAGTACCTGTACATTTGTGGTAAACACATTTTTAACCATTCATAATTTATCACTATTAAAACTGATGTATTTGGTATGTTAATTTTGACTTTATTGGGAAATTGATGAGAGAAGTTACTTATCAACGAGAATTGCAACAAAACAGTAATGTTATAAACAATTCTTCACTGAGACTTCAATATAAATTACTTTTAGAGCTCCAAGTACATGTATCATATTTTTATTATTAATATTTATTACATTTCATCAAGTTTGAATGTTTGTGACGTTCAATTATAAAATAGAAATGGTCTCAGTAAAAGTAACAAAAATAATATTCAAATAGTAGCATATTTGATTTTTGTCACTTGGCTTATTGGCATAACATAGAAGACAGACAAAAATCTGGGATAATACATCTGAGTTATAGAAGCTTGATTAAACTCATTAAAAACAGCCTTACGTGGCCTCTTAAAAGATAAAATGGTATTTGATTTGTGATACTGCAGAACTGTGATAAGATGCAGATTGTTGTTAAAACAGTGCTGCCTTTTTCTGCTCATATTTTCCCATCATACTGGATGCAGGAAATTGATTAGGTGTTTCCTCTGTCATTATTATTATCTTTCTCACGCACTGAACTAATGGGTTGTTCTTTGATAATAACTGTAATAATAATAATCATTCATTTCAATAGGTGACAACAGGAAAGTCTTGACCATAGTTTTCATAATTTAGAAACAAGGAAACCATTTAGAACCATTTTGAAATAATTTAATCAAAAATAAACCAGTGTGAAGAAGGGTCCCAACCCGAAACATCACCAAACCATGTTCTCCAGAGATGCTGCCTGACCAGCTGCGTTACTCCAGCACTTTGTAGCTTTCATCATTTGACCAATTGGGATTGGCCAATTTTTTAATTTTAATTTGATATCTAATTATTGTAAGCAATATCAAATAGCTTATCTAATAAGCAATTGTCCACAATATCTAAATATTGTAAGCATTTAGAATTTTGGGAATGGGGCAAACAGAATTGGCCTTTAGTTTCTGTTAAAATATTCCCTTTTACTTGTATAACATTAGACAAGTGGAAATAAGATTCAGTTGATATGCTTATTGATACCATTGATCATTTAATATGTATTTTAATATTTCTATATAGGAAGGACGGGCCACTGTCAACCAAGATACAAGACTTGATAATCGGATAATTGATCTACGGGTAAGTTGCGAGCTGCATTGTTCAACAGCCTTCTTAATATTTGCTCACATAAGTAATAATAGATATTTTTTCTTGCTGCCTTTTAACTTACCTAACTTGCCTAGTAGTCCACAGGGTGCAACCAGGGCAGCACAGTTGCACAGCCGGTAGAGCTACTGCCTCACATGGCCAACGCCCAGGTCTCAATCCTGACGTCGGTTGCTATCGATGTGAGTTTGTACATTCTCCCTGTGACCATGTGGGTTTCCTTCAGGTGCTCCAGTTTACCCTCTCATCCCAAAGACGTACGGGTTTGTAGATAATTGGCCTCTGTAAAGTGCCGCTAGCGTGTATGGAGTGGATGCAAAAGTGGAATAACAGAACAAGTGTAAATGGGTGATCGATGGTTGGTGTTATATTCCGGAAGGCAGAATGAATAACAACTTACAGGCAGGTTGCCTGGATCACGAGTGAGGGGTTTATTACCCAACATTCCCTGCTTATATCGAACACCAACTCATTAACATATACATGAATATGCATGAATACATTACAGTTGGCATGGACTCGGTAGGCTAGAGGGTCTGTTTCCATACTGTACCTTTCAATCAATCAGTGACTGGTTTATATGAACAGAGTTCCCACATAATTCGTGGCATCAGTAAATCAATGAACGGTTAACTTTGTTGGTATAAAATATTTACAGTGTGAATTTTCTCAGTTATCTGAGTATAGACTTTTCAAAGAACAACTGTTATAAGGTCTCAAATGATGTAGCCTACAAGAAAAGCACTTCTCACTCAGTGCCTCAGAAGTAACCTGACAACTTCCAACAAGCAGGGTGCCCATAGCGTTTGGTCTGCCCAGTAGAGTTAGAATTGTGAAGAGACTCTCGGCAACTCTGAAAGAAAGTACCAGGACTTATTTGGTGATGACCAGAAACTCCAGGAGTTAATTAACCACAATTAGGTTGGCACCTTCAATAGTCCTCCAGATGGGCTTTTATTTTTCCTTGAGCAAGCTACTCCAAAGCTAAAGAAACAGATGGTTTGAAAGAGTAAAGGAGATTCAACAGTAATCTACCTTTCTCAAAATGTATGGATCCTTCAGAGTTATCAATATCATGTAAAACCCAAACAATCAAGATCTTCCCCGCTGAAAGCCAAGAAGAGAGTAGACTCATTGAAGACAGGAAGACAGTCAGTGAGTTTTGAACATTTAAGGAACTCATCAGCTGAGGCTCTGTCTTACCTCGCAGAACATCATTGGTTTAGTCTTCCCAGCCAGCTCATACTGACAAAATGTTCAAAAGGCCTTGTGTCAGTGAAAAAATAACAGCCTTCAGAGCATATGGCGTTTCTGCTGAAGGTCTAAAACGTAAGAGAGAAGCAGCAAGCAAAATATCCGCACCAACAGGAATCTCTGGCCTGTGACTAATCAAAATGGAGTAAAGAGCATCTGGAACCAGGAATCTCTTTGTCAAAAACAACAAAAATGGCAGAAAAATAATAATTCTTCCTAAACAACCCACCCACCATGAAGCACCTTCTACAAAATAGGTCACCAAAAAGAACACATTTCCAGCTTTTATTGTAAATTGATAGGCACTTCCCATTTCTAAATAAAAGTAAGCAGCCTTTGCCTTATCAAAATATTTCGTAATCTAAAAATCACTGATTTTTCTTTATTGTCTACTTGGTGTAAATAGTTCCAAAGTCTCGAATTCTGAACTCTGAACTAGAACTTATCACCTGTAGTTATGTAGAATCATTACATTGCATGGAAGGAACCATTCAGCAAATGGGTGCTCCACTCATTCTTTCAAAGAACATCCATTTAAACCCAATATACCTGCTGTTTCCCAATGGCCTGCTCCTGCACCTATTGTCTATTATCTATCTTCAGTATCTTCCCATACGGGTGCTGCATCGATCCCGACCACAGGTGCTGTCTGTGCGGAGTTTGCACGTTCTCCCCGTGACCCGCGCGGGTTTTCTCCGAGATCTTCGGTTTCCTCCCACACTCCAAAGACGTGTGGGTTTGTAGGTTAATTGGCTTAGTATAAATGTAAAAATTGGTCCCTGTGTGTGTGTGTGTGTGTGTGTGGGATAGTGTTAGTGTGCGGGGATCGCTGGTCGGCGCGGACCCGGTGGGCCGACGGGCCTGTTTCGCACAGTTTTGGTCTCCTAATCTGAGGAAAGACATTCTTGCCGTAGAGGGAGTACGGAGAAGGTTCACCAGACTGATTCCTGGGATGGCAGGACTTTCATATGAAGAAAGACTGGATAGACTCGGCTTGTACTCGCTAGAATTTAGAAGATTGAGGGGGGGATCTTATAGAAACGTACAAAATTCTTAAGGGGCTGGACAGGCTAGATGCAGGAAGATTGTTCCCGATGTTGGGGAAGTCCAGAACAAGGGGTCACAGTTTAAGGATAAGGGGGAAATCTTTTAGGACCAAGATGAGAAAAACATTTTTCACGCAGAGAGTGGCGAATCTCTGGGATTTTCTGCCACAGAAGGTAGTTGAGGCCACAGTTCATTGGCTATATTTAAGAGGGAGTTAGATGTGGCCCTTGTGGCTAAAGGGATCAGGGGGTATGGAGAGAAGGCAGGTACAGGATACTGAGTTGGATGATCAGCCATGATCATATTGAATGGCGGTGCAGGCTCGAAGGGCCAAATGGCCTACTCCTGCACCTATTTTCTATGTTTCTATGTCTTACAGGATATTCCAGAGATGGTTTTATTGGCATGTTGTGGTTGTCAGCATCCATATAGACATAAATGACACCCATTGACGTCTTTAAGGAGTGTTGTGGTGTATTTAGACTTTCAGAAAGCTTTTGATAAGATGATTAAAGTGCACTGTATTGGTGTAGGTTACTCATTAGTTTAAGAACAGAAAATAATAGAAATAAACAGCATTCATTTACGGATTGAGAGGCAATAATCTTCAGATAGTAAGGGATCTGATTTGGAGCCACAGAGGTTCATATTCTACAATTATCTGGATGAGACGATTAAATGTAATAGGTACAAGTTTGGGTGCTAGGCAATATAAGCTATGAGAAGAATGCAGCCAAGGTTTGCAGAATATTAGTAGGATAAATGAATATGGAAGATCAATGAGTTGACAGTTGCACATGGTTCAAGGAAACATAAAAGACAAGAAAATGCAGATGCCAGAAATGTAAATAAAAAGTGCTGGACATGGTGATGGGTATATGGAACGATCTGCTAGAGGAGGCAGTTGAGCCAGATACTATTACACAATTAAAAGACATTTGGACAGATACATCAAAAGGAATGGTTTAGAGGGATATGGGCCCACGCGGGAAATTGGGACCTGCGTAGATGGCGACCTTCGTCAGCATAGGCAAGTTGGACCAAAGGGACTGTTTTTGTGCTGTATGACGCAATGGCTCTAAATACTCAGAAAATCCAGCAGCATTTGTGGGGAGCGAAATGGAGATTGATGACATTTCAGAAAACTCAAAGCTCAAATATGTTTTAAGTTGAAGGAAAGTGGTGGTTGGAGAGAGCAAAGGGAATGTCTATGATAAGAAATCAGGAAGGAGTGGATGGCACAAGTGGGGGTTGTCATTAGGTCATAAGTGATAGGAGTAGAATTCAAGGTACTTTTTAGTACCATCACCTCTATCATATGTCCTGCCCCCAGCACCAGCTTAACTCGGTCCCCTGTTAAGTGCGAGGAATTTACTACATTTTTCACCAGCAAAGTTAAGAACATCAGATCGAATATTTCCCATCCTATCCGTGACCTGGCTGTCTCATTGGTCTGGTCTTCAAAATTAGACTGTTTCCAACCCGTTACTCTACCATCCCTTGTAAAACTGGTCGCCACCATGAAACCTACTACCTGCCCCCTCGACGTTGGTCCCTCTGCCCTTCTGAAGGATGTCATTACAATAGCCGGTCCCAGCATCCTCGTCATCTTCAACAGTTCTCTGGCCACTGGCACTGTTCCTACCTGCTTCAAGCATGCGGTGGTCCAGCCCCTCCTGAAAAAAACCTAACCTCGACCCCACCTTGCCAAGCAGGAATCAAAGCAGTCAACCCTGTGTGGAGCCACAGGAGATGGGCAACGTCATTGTGTATTTCTCCTCTGTATTTACAGACCAGTGTGGGACTAGTGTTGCTGGCACATATTGGGTGAGTGGGCCGAAGGGGCTGTTTCCACACTCTATCGCTCTATGGCTCCAACACTCTATAACTAATTTCTTTCAGCATCTGATTTACTGGAGATTGTACAGCGCTACTCTTTTGGGAAGTTTCCTGGAATATCTTTAAAGACAGGTGCAGAAGATTTGTTTAATTAATCTTCAATTTCTTTGTCCCCCAATTTCTCCATTTTTCAATCTGTAAGGAACTATGTTCACTTTTTATTTTAGCTAATCTGTGAAGGCTTTTGTTTCCAATTAGCCTCCTGTTTTTCTTTTTGCCAGATAATAATGGGTTCTTGAGGGTCATCGTAGAATTGGTGGAGTGCCTGTTTCTGTCCAGAATGACTATAACTATTTCTAATGCATCGTAGGCATCCAGCATTTATGCTATCATTGAGCTTGCTGAAAACAACCGATCACATTAAACCAAAATTCGCAAACTAGGAACCAAGAAACTAATAAGATTTGTAATTCATATGTAGTTCACTGAGTGCACACCAAGTACGCACTGATAAATAAAACGTGGAACTTGTGTGACTGAAGCAGAAAACTGAACTGTTGTAAATAAACGCTTAAAAAGTAAAATCTCAATTTTGAAAAATGTTTTTAAGAATTAGTTTGCCAAGCAGTAATTAAGGCCTAGACTACATGAGCATATGGATTTCTGTAGATTTGTGTTGAGACCAGTTTACCTGAGCTTCATGTCCAAAAATATATTAAATATTCAAGTCACATTGTGACAATACTGTGAGTGCACCACATTACTATCACTTTAAGGCTTGAATTAATATTTTGTTTCTGTTTTTGTTATCAGTAGATTGCAATGGTTCAAGTAGTAGCTCACCACTAACTTAAGAACCTGCAATTAATGGTGGTTTTGATTGAAGTAATTGAGGCACGACAAATTAGGTGCATTTTACAGAGGACAATTACCAACAAGGTCTTTGGAATGTGTGAGGAAACCAGAGCACTGGGTGGAAGCCCATGAGATCCCAGGGAGAACATTGCAAACTCCACTCAGGCAGCACCTAAAAGTCAGGACCGTACCTGGGTCTCTGGCGCTATGGGGCAACAGCACTGCCAGCTGTGCCACTCTTTTGCCCTGACATTGGCCCGATTCCATGGATGTTTTTTTTTTAAGCCGTGGATTTCATTCTGTTTCTGATCAACTGTTGCACAGTGAATCTGTTTTGAGCTAAGTGACGACAACTGGGGTTTGTGTGGTTTTGAAAGGAAACCAAGTATACTTTATCTTATGTGCTAAACTACATCAGTCATACGATGTGCGTATTGTTTATGTTTCTTGCATGAAAGATTTGAATATTAAATTTTTGCAATCATGCATCCCATATTTATTAGTTATTTTTTTGGAGCTTTGCAGGTGCAATGAACAGCCATACAATGAATAGTTACCCCAGTTAAGCTGGAGTAAGACAAACTTTGGCTTTCTCAATGTTTTGCTATCACGACCTTAACTGGTGACACCTAGATTAGGAATAGCAACACGTTTGAGTGCCTGAAGTCAATAAAAAATATTGTCAAGTTTGCAAGACACCTTCCTGGCTAATTTGCTTTAGTTATTGCAAATGTTGTTAGATATGACATTTACAATTACTTTTATAATTTTATAATTTTCTTGGTGGAATCTGCCCGAACTAAAGCCATAAATGTTTTCATTCGTAACAATGACAATCTCAAATTAGTATGAAAATATCAATTAGGAATTTTACCCTGACTAGTTCTTTCAGATTGCATCAATAACTGTATCAATCAGTGAGGATCTTAAATGGTCTGTGAACTCTGCTGTAGTTGTAAAAAAGGCGCAACAGAGACTTTACTTCCTCAGAACACTGAGGAAGGCCCATCTGTCTGCTAAACTGCTGGAGTCTTTCTACCGCTGTTCGGTAGAAAGCATACTGACTTACTGCATAACTGCCTGGTTTGGGAACTGTTCAGCAGCTCTCCAGAGGGTGATAAAAACTGCCCAGGGTATCATTGGACTCCCCCTGCCCCCTCTGGAGGACATTTACCACTCCAGATGCCGCAGCAGGACCTGTAATATCGTGAAAGACATTACACATCCTTGTCACCACCTTTTCACACTGCTGCCCTCAGGAAAAAGGTACAGGTCGCTAAAGTCACGCACTGCCACTCAAGAACAGCTTTTACCCATCAGCAATCTTGGAACTGAACTCTGTCTCGGGAGCAGGTTATGGGGAAGGAGGGGGGGTGGGAGACAGTGTTAATTTATGTAAATGTGAATCCATGGGTGGGTTTGGGGAGGGAGGGAGTATAAAAAGTATGAGTATATGAATGAAGTTCTTTTAAATGGAGAGACACAGTAATCTCGTTGTATGTGACACATGTAATGACAATAAAGCATTCTGATTAATAAACACTTTTTGATCATAATTATTTTAGTTTAGTTTAGAGATACAGCGCAGAAACAGGCCCTTAGGCCCACCAAGTCTGCACGACCAGCAATCCCACACATTAATACTATCCTACATGCATTAGGGACAATAAGCGAGTTCGGTATTCCGACTGCGCATGTCCAGGTCCTAGGTCACTCGCTATAAAACATTCTTGGCAAAGGTGGTGCTGCATTGTGTGCAGGCTTGCGTTTCGTCCGGTCTGGGTCGGCTCTCCGTCGCTGCGGGTGCTGTTGAGTTGTTGTTGGGCCGTACCCGTCCCCTCCCCGGTGTCCCGTCCCTGTCCGGCGTGGCCCTGGGCTGGCGGGGCGGCTCCGGACTTGCAGCCGCTGGCTCCAGCTCGGCTCTGCCTGTCTCGCTGGGTTGGCCGGCAGCCCTCCACCTCGACCTTCATCCCCTCAGTCCGACACCGAGATGTGCAGCCACCGGCCCTTCTCGAAGACGGGCGACTCGGAGCCGTTGCTGCTGGAGTCGTCCTGGTTGGAGAGAGAGTCTGCGGACAGGCTCCTGCTGGCCATGGGCAGCCGGGCGCCCGCTGGAGCTGCGGGTACAGTTGGTGATGGTGGTGCTGGCGGCAGCAGCAACTTCCTCCCTCTCCCCTGCCCCAAGTCTGGGCCAGCTCCAACTCCAGGTCGGGGCTGAAGGCCGCCAGCAGCGTGGCCCAGTCTAGTGCCGGGCTGGAGGAGGCTGAGCCCAGGCTGGCGCGCAGGCGAGGCCGGGGCTTTCGCTCCTCCTTGGGATTGTGGATGAAGTGGCAGCAGGTACCGTAGGGGCAGAAGCCGGTGGTGTGCAAGGTATGGCTTGTACTTGGGGTAGCGGCTGAGGCCGTGGGCGGACTGGCACTTGTCGCCATAGCGACCCATCGGGGAGCGGGTTCCTCTGGAGTTGGAGTGAGGTTGGGCTTGCTGTGGATCTGGGTCTGCTGGTGTTGTCGGTCCGAGCTGTCGGTTGGCCAAGCGGTGGAGGTGGAGGTGAGCTGGGATTGGCGCATCTACGCGCTGGGCCTGGAGGCCGGTGTACTGTCGGTCCGGACATCACCGACCGCCCCGGAGTGGGGAGGGGGGGGGAACGGACTGGGACGGTCCAGTGGTGGTTCGGCAGCGCTTGCGGGTCTCCCCCCCCCCCCCCCCCACCCCGATCTCCTGAAAAAAGACACAAAAATCGGACCCAAACTATACTGAATCCACGGAACTTCATTCGATTTCTATTTATAGCGTTCGACCTTTGACAAATCCCATGACTCCTTGTGTTTTTCGGAATACCGAACTCGCTTATTTACACTTATACCAAGCCAATTAACCTACAAACCCTACAAACCTATAAACTATTCTGTTTTGCTGCAGCAAGCAAGAATTGCATTGTCCTATCTAGGACACATGACAATAAACTCTCTTGACTCGACTTGACTCTTGAACTCCATACAGACAGCAGCCATAGTCGGGATCGGACCCCAAAGTGCTAAAAGGCACTTTTACCATTGCACCTGCCCTTGTATTAGAACCCGTGGAAAATAAAAGACACAGATAATAAAAGACACGGGGAGTAGCATGGCGGGTCAGGCAGCACCTCAGAATAACATGGATTGGTGATATTTTAGTTTGGGACCCTTATTCAGACTGCTGCAGAAGGGTCTTGCCTTGAAACGTCGCCTATTCATGTTCTCCTGAGATGCTGCCTGATCTACTCCAGCACTCCGTGTCTTCTTTTGTAAATCAGCATCTGCAGTTCCTTGTTTTTACGTTTCACTGAGGAAAATAAATTGGTTATAAACTAGTGATTAGATATTAGATTATTATGTTTTAAAATCTCAATAAAAAACTATCGCTTTGTCTTTATCACAGACCACGACCAGTCAATCCATCTTTCGACTGCAGTCTGGTGTATGCCAACTATTCCGTGAAACATTAATCAAAAAGGAGTTTATAGAGGTCCAAACTCCAAAAATTATATCAGGTATATAACATTTTATTTTTCATTTTTGAATAGGCCATTGATAATTTGTAAGCAGAATTGTGAAGAGTTTGTATTAGAAACTCGAATGTTGCATTGTAAAGACACAAGGATAATAATGAATTGTAAACGTATTGACTCAAATTCTGTTGTTTCAATACTTTGAATTCTGAGTGGTTTCTTGCCTTTTAAGCATGTGTGTGTTACATCTGTGGATAGTTAGTGAAATATGGAAGTCCTAAACTTCAAACCCTTTGTAGTCTATCAGAGTTCAGGCCAGAACTCGGTCTATCTCGAATTCTTCAACAGTAAGTTCTGGGAATTCATTCTCAGACCCTGCAAGGTCTCATCTATACTAAAGAAATTAAATATTTCAAGAGCATTTTTCTTTAGCCATAACATTATCTAATATGACTCAACGTGAGCTTAAAAACAGAAGATGATGGAAATACTCAGGCAGCATCCGAGGAGAGAGAGTCACAGAGCTCTCATGATCATCATGATATGCCATTGGTTTGGATGACCATACAAACCAGTTGATGATGGAGTTGTGCTTTTATTTTCCACACAGCCATTTTTGTGAAACATGCTACTTAAATTTATGAGACCATGTGTAGCTTAGACTTGTTTTTTGAACTTCAGAACTGCTCAGTGATTTAATTTGTTAATACAACAGTGACCCCTGCTGTCCAGAGGTGAAAGAGGTTTTCATTTATTCATTCTTCAGAATCAGGGCATTGTTTGCAGTGCCAGCACATTACCAGACATAGTGCGTTCTTGAGAACTCACAGGTTTAAACTGCGTAGTGCTTCTGTCAGGAAAGAACTGCAGATGCTGGTTTAAACTGAAAATAGACACAAAAGGCTGGAGTAACTCAGTGAGACAGGTATCATCTCTGGAGAGAAGGAATGGGTGATATTTCAGGTTGAGACCCTTCTTCAGCCTGTCCTGCTGAGTTACTCCAGCTTTTTGTGTCTATTGTGTTTCTGTCAGGAAAGAGTTCCAGACCCAGCGTTGATAAAGGAGATATCCATCTTAGATATATTTCCAATTCAGGGCTGCACGTGATTGGTGTCAGAGGAGGTGAATGTGAGGAAGACAGTTGAATGTGTTATTTCTTTGTGGTCCAAGATACTGGTTAGCAGATGGTATCAGAATAGCCCAGTACAGCAGTTTGTAGATGGCACATACCCCAATTATTGTATAATGCGCTGATGGGTGTTTTATCGTGGATGGTGTTGAACTGCTTAGTGAAGCCACACTCATCCATGTAAGCATGCGCTTGACTTCTTATAAAAAGCAAAAAAGAGTGGAAGTATTTGGCAGGTCAGGCAGCATTTGTGAAGAATAAGTGTTAACATGTAATGATAGATTATTGACCTGAAACATTAAATCTGTTTCTGTTTTCAACAATACTGGCTAATTTGAGCATTTCCAGTATTTTCTGATGTGACTGTAGTTCTCCAGCATCTGCAATTTTAAACCAACGTGTCTAGTAGATGGTGGGAAAGTTGCTCTGAAACTGCTGTCTGGTGACACATGTGCTGAATTTGTTCCAATATCTTAACCAATATAGGTGTGAGTACATTTCTAGCATGCGTTGAACCAGCTGCCTTCTTCTGAATCTTGTTAACATTTGTGAAATGAACGGCTGCTGGAACAATGCAGATAGGCAAATTTAGCATGCAACTCTGATTTGATGCTACTAAATAAGAGTTCAGTTATCTGAGCCTGTTGTTCAGCCCACTCCACGGTACAGGTGGTCAACTGCAGGAAGTACTATTTTAAGAGATGCCTAACTATTTATGGGTGAGGAACTAATTTACTTTGACTAGCTTTTGTTTTGATTGACATCTTTTTTTGTTTTCTAGACTACCTATAAGAATTTTCTCAAGACATTATGCTATCGTGTGCTGCATGCTGAAAGAGTTTTTTTGGGGGGGTCACCAATAATCAGTGTATCTAAATTTAAATGCATTTAGATTGACCTAGATGTAGAGACATTCCCCTATGAATGTAGTTTATTGGGACAGATAGGGCCTCAGCTTAACATCTCAACTGAAGAATAGTACATTGGGCAACAAAGCACTTCCTCCACATTGAGTTAGATTTTTGTATTCTGCTCTTCTAAGTTGGGATTTGAAACCATAGGCACCTGATTCGGAAGCAATGGTGCTGCCAGGTGTGACAAATGAGCAAATAAAATATCCTGATTATCACTTTGAGATATTTCAATTAAAAATAATGTAACTAACTAAATTAAACAAATACAAAGCAATAAGCAGCAACTCAGATTTCATCTTGATTAAATTCAGATAAGATATTATCAAAGGACCATACATCTGAGCATGCACTTTCTAGGATAGTATAAACGTTCATGTGTGCACTGCAAAATTTAATGGTTTTGAAAGCATTTCCTTATCTATATCTATATAGTTTGTGCCTCTATTGAGTCTCAGCCACAACAGAACATCCCAGCACAAAAAGAATAGACAACATAGTTCAGCTGCAGCATTGGCTTAAAACTTATCAGACTCCCCAACACTGCTTTCAGGTTCATGCATGCACCATGATAAAATCATTTCATAAATGCTTAACCTGAAAATAATAATTTCCGTTTTTTTTTGTTAACATATTGATGTATTTTGATTACGCAGCAAATGAACAAGGCATTCTTGTATTTGTTGATACTGTATGCTTGGCTACATTATTCAATATTAAGTATTTCGCGATTTATGTTTTGAATTCTTCGTTATATAAGAAATTGGATCCTTTCTGAGTTTCCAAATACTATGTCAAATGGTGAATGTTACAGAATGACTAGTTATCTAATCAGATGTGCAGGTGCAAAATTCAAACAAAAGACTTTTGATTTTTTTTATAATAATCATGTTGCCGAGATATAAATGGTGATTTGAGGTAATAGGACAACATCTATTGATTTTCTTGCAGCTGCCAGTGAAGGAGGGGCCAATGTGTTTACTATGTCCTACTTTAAAACCAGTGCATACCTGGCTCAGTCGCCACAGCTCTACAAGCAAATGTGCATTTGTGCTGATTTTGACAAAGTGTTTTGTGTTGGACCTGGTATGTAATTATTTCATACTTCATCCTTTAAACATTGTAACTAAAAGAGTGAATTGTGTTGGGTGAGAGGATGTTATTAAGGGTTCTGCTAATTTAAGTATGATGTTAAATAGATTAAAACTATGCTAATTCACATGAGAACTGGCAACTGCACAGCAAATGCTTGGGTGTTGCACATTGTTGTAGAGCACAGAAACCTCAGGGTGCAAGGACATTTTTCCACAAAAGTAGCAATCTAAGTGAACAGTGTTGAAGAAGGTATTTGACACACTTGCTTTCACACGTCAGTGTATTGAGTATGGGAGTTGGCCTGACATGTTACAGTTGTACAAGACATGGTCCACATTTGGACAGTGCTGTGTACAGTTCCCGTCATCTTACTGTAGGAAGTATGTCATTAAACTGGAAGGTACAAAAAGGAAGTTACTACGTCTGAAGGGTTTTAGTATAAGGAGAGGCTGGAGGACTGGGTCTTTTTTTGTCCTGGATGCTAGGAGGCTGATGCGTGATCTTATAGAAGATTATAAAATCAGGAGTGGTATAGATAAGGTGAAAGTACAGTCTCAGGGTAGGAGAGTCTAAAAGAAGAAGGCTACATTTTCTGGTGAGAGGGAAAAGATTAAGAAGGGATCAGAGGGGCAGCTTTTTTTACATGGAGGGTGGTGCATATATGGAATGAGCTGCCAGAGGAAGTGGTAGAGATGGGTACAGTTACAGCATTTGAAAGACACTTGCGCAGGTAATGGATAGGAACGGTTTGGAGGAACATGGGCTAGTGCAGGAGAGTGAGCCCTAACTCAGTGAAGGGGCTGTCCCACTTGAGCGGCCTAATTGAAGAGTTTAGGAGAGTTTGAAAAAATGTCATGTTGAAGACCTCCTTCGACCTCCTTCGACTATGTTGAAGACTAGCTACGATTAGCTACGACTAACTTCGGGAAAATTGGACACCGAATAGTGGAGAGTGAAGACGACCTCCTTAGATCTCCTTCAACCTCCCTTTGACTATGATGAAGACTATCTACGACTACCTTCGACTACCCTCGATTACCTACGACTAACATGCCGACCTACTACAACTAAACCTACGAGTAAAAAAAGTATCGAATTTTTCCATGGCGACCTTTTTTTCCTCGCGGGCATTTTTCAACATGTTGAAAAATATGCACGACCCAGCTGAGGCCTCGAGTACACGGGGACTACTGGAGCATGAAGGAGAGTTACAAAGACCTCCTACGACCTCGTGTCGACCATACTGCGAGTATGAGTCGAGGGCAAACTCGCCAGAACTCACAGATTAGGTCGCCTTAGTGGGACAGTCCCTTGAGGCCACTTGTTTGGCATACTGTATATTTCTCTGGCATGACTGCCTCTGTGTTGCATTAATGCTGTATTTTTAGATTATACAGAACATTAATCTAAAAATTATATTTATTTATTTATTTTGTAATATAAAATAATTCATGACATTGATTTTGACAAATTCTTGAAATACTCCTGTAGTCCGAATCTGAGAGTCCCGTTTGGATTGACAATGTCATTAGTGTGATGAGATGTACTTTATTTTCAATGTCTGCATTCTCAGTTTTCATGTCATCCTTAGTTCAGATTATATTTGGTTTTAAACAATGCTTAACTTTTCATTATATCCCTACCAAAACTCACTTACTAATTTTAGAAAATTATTACTTAAGTTCTCCCAAATCTTCCACAGTTTTCCGAGCTGAAGACTCCAACACCCATCGCCACCTGACTGAGTTTGTTGGGCTGGATATTGAGATGGCATTCAACTATCACTATCATGAGGTGGTGACTGAAATTGCTGATACTCTGGTACAGATTTTCAAAGGTTTGAGAGACAGGTAAAGTAACTTCTCTTTGTATTCATATTTTTAAATTAGTCAGGTTATTGCATTAAAATATGAAAATATAATTTGAGTGTAAGGAAACAGTTTTTTTCAAATATTTAACGATGTGCACTCAATTTGTGTATACGAATATAATTTTACAATATAGCTTATTGAACTGAATAAGAAGGTGGCATTTATGTCTGCAACTAGCTTTAAGCCCTATGCTAGCAACTTATGTTGCCTTCAGATGAAATTATAAATCAAAATCTCTGTCATGCAGCACAGAGGCCTTTCAACCCATCGTCCTTGCCATCCATCAAGCAGTAATTTACACTAACACTACACTAACCGTTTTATGTACATACATAAGATTATATTCAAAAGTAACGAGATTTCTCCATTGGAGGCCAATATTTATCCTTCAGCTCCCACAACTTGCATTGAGCCTCCACTTCTCAGGAGTGATAAGATAGTTTAAACTTTGAACAATTTAGGACAGAAGACAAAGCTTTTTAAAAAAAAATAGCTGATGGGTGAGTGAGAGACTTGAGGAATTGAGATTTAGGTTGGAAGGCGCAAACATCAAGCATAGGGAAGTGAAACTTAGAGAATCCCATGAAGCTGGGAGATCATAAGTTATAGAGCTAAAAAAGCAGAAGAGGTAAAGAAGGATAATGCAAGGGTGGGATTTAAAAACGCAGATTGGATTTATTAAAATCAATGTATTATCTGATGGGGAGCCACTATTAATCAATATGCACATAGCTGATGAATGAACAGTAATTAATGCAACAGATTACTTTTGGAAATGCATGATTTTACAGAGGAGAATTGAATCCCACAAATAATAGAGTTGTGGTTGAGAATTTTAGCAGTAGGTGAGATGTGGTAGAGCTGGAGATGGGTGATGCTATCCAAAAATTATGAATTTTGCTATGAGCACTTCCATCAATGTGACAATGCTTCAACAGTAATAGGTTTTGAAGCAGTGTTCATCCACAACTCGATTATCTGCTAATGTGTTCTTCATTAAAACTGAGTTCCAAGTATAATTCCAGGATTAATTGTGAAATTTTTGAACAATTTTATGAATCACATCGCCTCATGTGAATGGCCAAAGAACCAAAGAAAACATGGAGAAAATATTTTAATGCAATGAATAATTTTAATCTGGAGTGCCTGAAAGGAAGATAAAAGTAAATTTAATTTTCTTTCTGAAAGACAGTTGGATACTAAATTGAAGGGAAAAGATTGCAAAGAATGCCGAAATAGAATTTACTGAATTGCATTAAGATTAAAAAACCTGGCACAAGATTGATCGACCAAATGGCTTCAAATTTTGTAAAGATTCATTGTTCAGGTTTTTTTTTTTTAAATGCTCACTAAAATGCTGAAAGGACAGTGACAGTGACAGCAAAAGGGCATCTGCAACATTTATAAATAACAAGAATACATTTATTTAACCAATTAGATCTAAGGATTAAAAGGAAAACAGAGAAGGCTGATTGGTGGTCACTAAACTTACTTCATTTATTTTTTATTTTCGGACTCAAGGTCCAGACAAGGGGCAACATTACATAAAAATGCATTGAATATTAAAAATATCATAAAGTACATATAACATCTTAGTATATCACTTATAAAAGCATCATCAATTATCTATTTAAAAAAAAAAAAACACAATACATGAATTAAAATCCAGAATAAAAGAATGATCAATGTCCTACAACGAGACAACGATACCAGTTTCTCCACAACTGGGATTCGTAGCGTGTAGTGCTAAACCTTATATGACACCTTTAGACTCTGCAAACTTGTCTTTCCATAGTTCGACCACAGGTGCACAGTATAGAGTGGTGTGCAATATGCTCTAAATTGCGACATCTTCACCACATCTGCACATGCACCAAACTTACACAAGAGAATATTTGCCTGTATATACAGCATGCATCGTTGCCTATAAATATCCTCATCATCTGTAATTTGTTCTGTAATAAAATGCCCTAGATATTTTACCTTATTACAGACACTAAGATTGTTGCCAGACAATTTAAAATCAGGAAATGTTAGACCTTTATCGTCTTTGGTTCTACAGATCATAACAGCACTCTTACAAGCATTATATTTAATATCTTGTTCCACACCAGACACAGAACATATAGTAAGGAGCTGCTGGAGGCCAGCGCTAGATGGACTAAAGACCACAAGATCATCTGCATACATAATATTGGTTCACTAAAATATTACCAATCATGCACCCAGTATTACATGCTTTCAATTGTTTGGACAGATCATCAATATAAAGATTAAAAAGGACTGGGGACAAAATTCCCCCTTGTCTAACACCATTGCTATCCCCAAATGGGGCTGAGACCCTATTACCCCATCTTATTTGCATAGTCTGGTGGGCATACCAGTAGGCCAGAATTCTCACAATGTATTTAGGCACCCCTCTTTGACTCATTTTAACAAACAGCTTTCTGTGATTAACACGGTCAAAGGCTTTTGTTGTCAAAAAGATATTTATACTGATTTGATTTTCTCTTCACACAAATTAGCCGTTAATTTACAGAAGCTGCAAGATCCTCACCTCTTAAAAAGATTAATGGTGTGATGTCAATTTTAAAAACCATAAGATTCCAAAATACAAGTTAGCTAGAACCATTTGCCTGTTAATAATTCAAGTATCTATACATTGTAGCTGTAATTTGTTGACCAGTTTCATCATCCATGCACCTTTTTGTTTCTAAATTGTGTAGAAATTCAGCTACATACAGTTTTAATACAATATTTTCCATTGTAAAGTGCTTGCTATGAGAAACATTGAATATATTTGCATAATTTCCACAAGTTATGCCATCCAGCTGTTTCTAAAATAAAATTTACTCTGCATCTAATTACTTGTTCTTGTCCCATGCATATATTGAAAATTGTGGTTCCTGTAATATAATCAGGACAATACACAGTAAAAATATTTAATCAAAGATGCAGTGTCAGAAAGGCACAGTGGTGCAACGATAGAGTTGCTACCTTACAGTGCTTACAGTGCCTGAGACACGGTTTCGATCCCGACTATGGGTTCTGTCTGTAGGTAGTTTGTACGTTCTCCCTGTAGATTTTCTCCGAGATCTTCGGTTTCCTCCCACAATCCAAAGACATGCAGGTTTGTAAGTTAATTGGCTTGGTGTAAGTAAATTTAGTCCCTAGTGTGTGTAGGATAGTGTTAATGTGCGGGGATTGCTGGTTGGGGCCGAAGGGCCTGTTTCCTCGCTGTATCTCTAAACTAAACTAAACTAATACATTGTGACATTTCATTACATTCAACATGACCCAGCATTCCCTAAAACTTAAAGATTTACAAATATTTATTTACACTTTGTTACAGCTAGAGCTAAAACAAATAAATGAAAGCTAATGGTTCTGTAAAATTATTAAACAACTGTCATCTGAAAATGTGGAAAATCATAACAAACCATTATTTTTTTTAAATGGATAGGAATCAAATTGAGATTGAAACTGTTTGCAAACAATTCCCCTCTGAGCCTTTTAAATTCCTGGAACCAACTTTGAGGCTGGAATATTTGGAAGGTGTGTCTATGCTGAGAGAAGCTGGTGTGGAGATGGGAGATGAAGAGGATTTAAGGTAAATATCTGAGTTTAACTAGTTTTGCACTTGAGTTACAATGCCCTCCATAATGTTTGGGACAGATCCATCATTTATTTATTTGCCTCTGTACTCTACAATTTGAGATTTGCAATAGAATAATTTCTGAAGTTGTTAATACTAAATTGGATCCAGACTAAAAAATAATAATACTTGGAATATCAGTACAAAGTTTAACACTCACAACAAGCCAAAAAAACTTCCTCGACTACAGTAACTGGGAAAAAATTAATATTAAAATTTTGGAAAGGCCCTATAACCCCCACAATTAAAATGTGGATCGTGGAAATGTCGGAGACCCTACATCTGGAAAGAATTAGACTTGTCTTAATGGACAAACAAGAACTTTTTGTTAAAATATGGTCCCCATTCATTAACTATTTGAAGGGATAGATTGGCTTGGCACGGAAACCCAACTGAAGCTTGAACTCAGGATTAGATGAAAAGTTATACTTTATAATCTATGAACCTATCTCCAATGACGTATTATTAGTAAATCTTTCCACCTTTTTTTCTTTTTTGACATTTGTAATTCTTTTTGTTTCTTTCTCTCTTTCTATCTATATATATAAAAAACTAGAAGCAGAATCAATCCACAATTGAAAATGTTAATAATGTATGATTGATGTACATGAAAAGTTTTTACTATAATATGTAACTATACTTTACCATAACATGTTTGCTACTAATAAAAATATGTTTTTAAATTTTTTTTTTTAAATCACACGTGGTTAAAGTGCACATTGTCAGATAAAGGCCATTTTTATACATTTTGGTTTCACCATATAGAAATTACAGCTGTGTTTATACATAGTCCCCCCATTTCAGGGCACCATAATGTTTGGGACACATGGCTTCACCGGTGTTTGTAATTGCTCAGGAGTGTTTAATTGCCTCCTTCATGCAGGTGTAAGAGAACTCTCAGCACCTAGTCTTTCCTCCAGTCTTTCTTTGGAAACTTTTATTGCTGTTTATCAACATGAGGACCAAAGTTGTGCCAATGAAAGTCAAAGAAGCCATTATGAGACTGCGAAACACGAATAAAACTGTTAGAGACATCAGCCAAACCTTAAGCTTACCAAAATCAACTGTTTGGAACATCACTAAGAAGAAAGAGAGCACTGGTGAGCTTACTAATCGCAAAGTGACTGACAGGCCAATGAAGACCTCCACAGCTGATGACAGAAGAATTCTCTCCGTAATAAAGAAAAATCCCCAAACACCTGTCCGACAGATCAGAAACACTCTTTAGGTGTCAGGTGTGGAATTGTCAATGACCACTGTCTGCAGAAGACTTCATGAACAGAAATACAGAGGCTACACTGCAAGATGCAAATCACTGGTTAGCCGCAAAAATAGGATGGCCAGGTTACAGTTTGCCAAGAAGTATTTAAAAGAGCAACCACTGTTCTAGAAAAAGGTCTTGTGGACAGATGAGATGAAGATTAACATATATCAGAGTGATGGCAAGGGCAAAGTATGGAGGAGAGAAGGAACTGCCCAAGATCCAAAGCACACCACCTCATCTGTGAAACACAGTGGTGGGGTGTTATGGCCTGGGCATGTATGGCTGCTGAAGGTACTGGCTCACTTACCTTCATTGATGATACAACTGCTGATGGTAGTAGCATAATGAATTCTGAAGTGTATAGACACATCCTATCTGCTCAAGTTCAAACAAATGCCTCAAAACTCATTAGCCAGCGGTTCATTCTACAACAAGACAATGATCCTAAACATACTTCTAAAGCAACAAAGGAGTTTTTCAAAGCAAAAAAATGGTCAATTCTTGAGTGGCCAAGTTAATCATCCGATCTGAACCCAATTGTGCATGCCTTTTATATGCTGAAGAGAAAATTGAAGGGGACTAGCCCCAAAATAAGCATAAGCTAAAGATGGCTGCAATATGGGCCTGGCAGCGCATCACCAGAGAAGACACCCAGCAACTGGTGATGTCCATGAATCGCAGACTTCAAGCAGTCATTGCATGCAAAGGATATACAACTAAATACTAAACATGACAACTTTCATTTAAATGACATTGCTGTGTCCCAAACGTTATGGTGCCCTGAAATAATAATAATAATAATAATAATATATCTTTTATTGTCATTGCACGTCAGTGCAACGAGATTTAGTGTGCAGCTCCACTGATGTACAAGAAAGGTAAATAAATACAATACATAAATAAATGGAGGGACCATGTATAAACACTGCTGTAATTTCTACATGGTGAAACTAAAATGTATAAAAATGGCCTTTAGTAAACTCTGACAATGTGCACTTTAACCACATGTGATTTTTTTCTATTACAAATCCCAAATTGTGGAGTACAGAGGCAAATAAATAAATGATGAGTCTTTGTCCCAAACATTATGGATGGCACTGTATAACATGAACATACAGTATACATCTTATTCTGCATTGATAGCATTAAAGATATGTTATCTGAAAAATTAGTAACCTTGGGAATTAAAGCATATGCAACATTTTTATATTATTTCTAAAGAATGATTTCAATTATGATATCATGTTAGTTTGGCATGTTAATCATTAATTAATTTATTAAAGTATAAACCAATTGTACCAATCAAATTATTAGGACTAGATATTTGTAATAAATAGATAAGATTTTGCAATTTTATACTGGAAGGAAAAATTAGACATAAATTTGTACATGTAGATTTTGGATAAAGATGAATGCTTAAAGAGTTACTGATTCAGATTATGAGCATTTTTGCTATCATTTCAGCACTCCAAATGAAAAGCTATTGGGTCGCCTGGTAAAAGAGAAGGTAATAAAGATAAACATATTTGTGGAAATAATTTTAAAGATATGACTATCATGTTATTCTTTGTAAGAAAATCACTATTTTAATATAAAGCTTTAAATATCTTACTAAATCAGGTTTATATTAATAAGATATAAAGTTATTTCAGTATTTGTATTGGCCACCAAGTTGCCACAAGTTTATGTGGGCAGATAGTTTGTTAAACAGCAGTTTTGGCTTAAAACAATAAAAGTTCATTTGGACCCCATCAAATATATTATATTGAAGTTATTTTAGATCTATAAATAGCTTAACTTTAAATTGGTTCAAATATTTTATACAGTATAAAATTATCTCATAACATATTTCATTCTCACAAGAGAGTAAGTGAAACCAGTGTACGTACACCTTCCTTGGCTTTGCTAAAATTTCACAATGAAAATAACAAAAAATTATGTAATACAAGATTATTTCATAACCTGATGAAAGATGAAATCAGTGTTATCTGCACGTATAAAGACGTTTATATATCCCTGCTGGCATTATCACAAATGAACTACTAATTCTTGATATAGAGGTTTAAAGTAAAATAATTATAAAGAATCAGTACTGGAGATGGCAGTCATGTTCTTAAGGCATCACACCTACAATATAGCTAATTCAGTAATAAACTATTTGTAACTTTAAAAATGGATAGTAATTTTAGCAAATTTGCTGATGATACAAAAGTGGGTGGTTTTGTCGATAGTGAAGATGGTTATGAAAAATTGCAGCAAGATCTTGATTGATTAGCCAGGTGAGCCGAGGAATGGTTGATGGCATTCAATACAGAGAAATGTGAGGTGTTGCATTTTGGGAGGTTTAACATCAGGACCAACACAATGAATGGTAGGGCTCTGGGGAGTGTTGTAGTGCAGAGTGATCTAGGAGTGCAGGTGCATGGTTCCTTGAAGGTCGAGTCGCAGGTAGATAAGGTGGTCAAAAAGGCTTTTGGCACATAGGCCATCAGTCAGAGTATTGAGTATAGAAGTTGGGAGGTCATGTTGCAGTTGTATAAGACGTTGGTGAGGTCGCATTTAGAGTATTGTGTTCGGTTCTGGACACCATATTATAGGAAAGATATTGTCAAGCTGGAAAGGGTACAAGGGTACATAAATCATAAAAGATTTATGAGGATGTTGCCAGGACTAGAGGGTCTGAGCTATAGGGAGAGGTTGAGTAGGCCGGGACTCTATTCGTTGGTGCGCAGGAGGATGAGGTGTGATCTTATAGAGGTGTATAAAATCATGAGAGGAATAGGGTAGATGCACAATCTTTTGCCCAGAGTAGGTGAATTGAGGACCAGAGGACATATGCGTAAGGTGAAGGGGAAAAGATTTAATAGGAATCTGAGGGGTAGCTTTTTCCACACAAAGGGTGGTGGGTGTATGGAACAAGCTGCCAGAGGAGGTAATTGAGGCTGGGACTATCCCAATGTTTGAGAAAAGCATAGACAGGTACATGGATAGGACAGGTTTGGAGGGATATGAACCAAATGCATGCAGGTGGTACTACTGTAGCTGGGACATGTTGCGGTGACAAGTTGAGCCGAAGGGCCTGTTTCCACACTATTACATTGTGACTATGACCCCCCCCCCCCCCCCTCCTTACCTCCACCTGGTCCATTGGTATTGGTTTATTATTGTGATGTGTACTGAGATACAGTGGAAAAACTGTTTTGTGTACAATGTAGCAATGTTACAAAATTTTGAGATTTTAAAAATCAAGTCTGTAATTTATCCCATCAGATAAAGCATAAAAATAAGTTTAATTTGACACCTAATTCACTTTCATATCTCAAGTATTTAAAAAGTTATGGCCATTTTCATACTCGGAAATGAGCATCTTGTTCCCTATTGATTTTCTATGGACATAACAAAAAAGCTGTGATCGTGAACAGTCAAAAGCCCATAACTTTCTTAAAAATTAAGAGAACTGAATGAAATTTTCAGTTATCATAGATTGAAGCATTCTGAAACAAATATAAAATAATCTTACTTGGATGACCTGAAATTAAAGCATATAATTAGTTAACCTAATTGTAGCTAATTTCAGACTTCAATTACTAGATCTAAACATCTATCCATTTCTTAATAAATGATTAACATTTTTAAATAGCCTAAATGTCCAAATAATATTCACAAATAATTCACCATAAAACATGATTTTTAAATCTCATTTACATTAATTTATAGATCAAATGGAAGGAATTTAGTGTTCAATTGCTGTAAATAAATGCCCATTTAAATCAGCTTTCCAGTGGGTCCCCGTGGAACGCGCTGGATTAGAACGTTCACATTGCGGTAGATTTGTGCCCCAAATGCCGAGAAAAATACTGCGGGATATAGTGGGCCCAAAATGAGCTACTCGCAATATTAAACTTTGTATAAAGGGATCTTTAGAAGCCCTTTTTAATGTAAAAATATACAACCTACCTTCTGCTATTTGCTTTATGAGACCCTGCGGTTGCTGGCGGTCGCGGGTTTAGAGATTGATTTTTAAACTACTATAACTATTATATGAGGCCTTTAAAACTAATAATAGCTTTTGCGACGGGGTCTTCCAGCGATTTTTCGTTAATAATTAACTAGGCTGAACATCTTCGATTTGAACAGCCTAGAGAAAATCGCGTTTTAAACCCGCCCCCCTCTAAACGGCGCCAAAATCGCACACACCCGCAGCGACAGATTTTCAACGACGCTTCAGGTAGGCTTTGCAACATACCTATACAATGCAGGCTAATCATACCATGCACAAGTGCAATTGTGCATCCACAAATACAAGTATTGCAAAAAGAGAAAGGAAACAGTGTAGAATATAGTGTCGCAGCCACAGATAAAGTGCAATAAAAAAATGCCAACTACCCCAATATCTCATTCCTATACCAACATCCACACACACAATCTGATTCCACCAATGGCCTACTAACCTCCGTCTCACAACTTGCTCTAATTTCAACATATGGTTTTCCTTCGCTCTATGCTATGAGTCCTGCTTAAAGCTCTTGACCCAAAGCATTTGTCATCTGTTTGCCTCCACAGATGCTGCCTGACCTGCTGAGTGTTTCAATAAGTTTATTTTTTGCTCTTTAAAGATGCACCTTTGAACACCTGATGTGCATAGCTATTAGTCTGTCAGGATTCTGAGATGTAAATTTGTCTTAACTCACCTCAAGACTGAGTTACTTTGCAAATAAAAAGTCTGTTTTTTTTTCCCATTGCAGTATGATACAGACTTTTATATCCTTGATAAGTATCCCCTGGCTGTGAGACCTTTCTATACAATGCCAGATCCACACGACCCTGTGAGTAACAGTTTTCTTTAGCTTTATCTTGAATATAATTTCTACTAGCCAAACCAGTTAAATGTAATTAGATTTTATAAATATTAAACATTCCAGAAATATTCGAACTCCTACGACATGTTTATGAGAGGAGAGGAGATTTTGTCTGGTGCCCAGAGAATCCATGACCCTCAGGTCCTAACTGATCGAGCACTCAAGCTTGGGATAGGTATGCGTATTTACTTCTTTAAAAACAAATAATTTACAATTTTATTTTTGTTTGTTATAAATTGCTATATTAGCGATTTGGATCAGAATGTAGTTGGCCTGAAAGTTAGTAAGTTAGCCTATATATGATCCGTATCCCTCCATTGCTTGCACTTTGTTCCTATCCAAACGTTTCTTAAACGCCACTATCGTATTGCCTCACCACCACCCTAGCAGTGCGTTAGAGGCCCCAACTGCTCTCTGTGTAAAATGAAATCTGTTAAACATTCCCCCTCTCACCTTATAGCAATGCTATATTGTAGGACTTTGGACCTGGGAGAAAAATGTTCTGACTGTCTACCCTATCCATGCCTCTCATAATTTTATATACTTCAATCAAGTCTCCCTTCAACCTCTGACTTTCCAGAGAATACATTATGGCGTACTGGTCTCCTGGCCTCATTTGTTATGGGGACTGCTCTCCGATATGGTGAAAGAAATAGCAAATATAGATGCTTGCTGATGCCATTAAGCCACTGAAGCAAATTACATTGGTTGGCCATAGGAGAAGAGATATTTCCTGATTTACACTACTTGATTTACCCAGTACGTATTAATGGTTACCATTTTACTTGATGCCTTTTATTGATGTATAATTGAGAATTTATTTTTACATTACAGATGTAGAGAAGATAAAATCATATATTGACTCCTTCCGCTTTGGTGCTCCACCACATGCAGGCGGTGGTATAGGTAATGACATGTTACTGCATTTGTTAATATATAAATGGTTACAAATCGATTTAATTAAGCATTTTTTTATTTTTACTCTCCTCAACATTTAGGTTTGGAACGTGTCACCATGCTGTACTTGGGCTTGCATAATATACGTCAGACATCTATGTTTCCCCGTGATCCCAAGCGACTAACTCCATGATCAGACCAAAAGGCTCAGAAGATCTGTTAATATAGTATTATGGTGTATGTCTTTTCCGAAATATCAAATGACAACTGCTAATAAATGCCAAAATTGTTTTTCATCTTGTTGCTAAATTCACATTTTGTGAATTTTGAATTCGAATACTGGATTATAGGACTAAATATTGAAATTTGGTTTTAAAAAAAAACTCCTCACCGATTTCTAATGTAATGACAATTAATAAGAAGTATAAGAAAATACCTAATTATAAAAAGTAATATGCTTTAGTTTGCTTGTGGTAATTTACAAGATGGTTTGCAAATAACCATAATTTCAAGTGGTAAATCAAAGAAAATTACTGAGTTGATTAATGACTTATTATTGTAATGATTTTCAATTTTAATATATTCTGGACTTAATTGCAATAAACTGGATAATTAATAATTTACTAATCTGAAATGATTTTCTATAATTCCCTTGATATAAATTATTAATTTAAGCCTCTGTTCCACTTACGTGTCCTTGGCACGCTAAATACGCGACCTTGCGGTCGCTTTGAGGCGCGAAGGTCGCGTGCGATTTCATGCGTTCGCACAGCCGTCTGGAGCGTGTGACGTCATTTGAAGATAGACACAAAATGCTGGATTAACTCAGCGGGACCGGCAGCATCTCTGGAGAGAAGGAATGGGTGAGGTTTTGGGTCGAGACTCTTCTTCAGTCTGAAAGAAGGGTCTTGACCCGAAACGTCACCCATTGCTTCTCTCCAGAGATGCTGCCAGTCCCGCTGAGTTACTCCAGCATTTTGTGTCTATCTTCAATTTGCTTGGCCCCGGTTTGGGAGTAAAAGTGGGGGTGGATCCGGACCGCAACAGCCGTGAGCCCCAGGCCGAGTTTGGCGATCGTTTGCCTGCTTCTGCTGCTTTTGGAGGTGAGACTTTGCGTCGCACCAGGTCTTGGGCCTGTCCCACTTTGGCCGTCAGTTACGCGACAGGCCGTAGGCGCGCAAAGATTTTGTTCGCTACAAACATTTCGGAGCCCCGCGCGATGTCGTGCACAACTACATACATCAGGTGTTCAAAGGTGCATCTCAGTGGGACCGGCCCTGCGCGGCCATACGATGCCCGTGCGCCTCAACACGACGACGAGGTTGTGTAATTTGCGTGCCAAGGACACATTAGTGGGACAGGCCCTTTACAACTAACACATAGAATGACATCAAATTCTTTTGCTTTTTTTAATCATATCCTCCATGTCTATGCAATGCTGCTGATTAAGTATTTCTTGGACAAGCGTGCACTCAGTGCTTGCTTCATATTATTTGTCCTATGTGAGAATAGTGATTGCCACTGCTCTATGGAATCAAAACCTAAGAAATGGTTTAGAAATATTGGGGCTGCTCTGTGTGATGTTTCTTTTTAAACAGGGCTCACTGCCTTTTATGTGTTCTGTTGGTCTTAGTTCAGTCTGTGTAGGCTGGTTTTGAGGTATTAGGTTCAGGTACAGATCTGCTCTAAGAGTCCAAGTTGAAAATTACCACCATCAGATTCAATTTGAATTCACAAGATGAAATGGGAGAAGCCTATTAAAAGTGCAAAAAGGTAGCGTGATGAGGCTCTGTCTAATTTAGGTGAATTTTTGTTACGGTTTGCAGCGGTTATCATATGATAGTACTTTTGCTATTTACAATTATTAAATGTGTGATGTAATACTTTTAGCAATCTCATCAATTTTAGTGAGTTATTAACGTTGGATAATGGTGAGTTTTGAACTTTTCCCACCTCAAGGTCCCATGATGAATCATATTTCTGTCATTGTTTTGTTCTGCTTCATTTCTTCAGTTGCTTACAGGTGATAAGCTTCTAGGTTAGGAGTGATCATTTCTTTGGAGCCCACACAATAACAAATGTTTGCGAGCCGCAAGGCATATATAATGTTTATGCTGTCCTTTTATCACTAACATTCTCCCTTCAGAAATTTAAAGACAAATATTAAACCTGAATTTGCTGCATTGTAGCTAAATACTGTTAATATCTTGTAGTTCTTTATCCTTGCAGTTTTTATGGAAATTGTAAATTACTTTGAGTTGCTGTTTTTCTTTGTTAATAGGATATAAAACTGCAGGTAATTCTGCAATAATCTTCTTAACAAATAACACCATAAAAATCTGGACATTTACTGCAAGCAGTATTCTTGAACTGACCCAACCAATTTTGGTTTATCCATCAATTTCACTGCTCAATTTTCAATTAGACAGCATAATACGTCCTACCTCCATGTTCCCCCATGATCCCAAGCAACGAGCACCCTGATCAGACAAGGCTCAGAAGATCTTTTGATATAGCGTTATAACTAGTATATGCTTTTTCTGAAATAACAAGCTATAATTAGTATTAAAATATGCATCTACAGTACAGTGGGGTTTCACCGGGTGATGAGGCGGCAAAAAGGAGTCGGGAGGTTACCTGTGGGGATAATGGGGATGGGGGTCGTAATATCACAGGTAAGAAGATCAGTACTTTTTTTAACTTTGTCAGCAGCAGAACCGTGGCACCTCTTTTATGTACTTTGTGTATTGTAAGCAAAAACAAAGCATTTCACAGTACCTAGGTACATGTGACAATAAATAAATGAATGAATGAATAAGTTTATTGGCCAAGTATGTACACATACAAGGAATTTGCCTTGGTGCTCCGTTTGCAAATAACAACACGACATACAGTAACAATTAAGAATGACAAATAAAACATTAAACATTAATAATAAAACATTATACTATAAACATGTGAATGAAATAAAATACCAGAGCAAAATGAGGCTACAGACTTTTGGTTATTGAGTAGAGCTACTACTCGTGGGAAAAAAAGCTGTTTTTATGTCTGGATGTTGCGGCTTTGACAATCCAGAGTCGCCTTCCAGAGGGAAGTGCTTCAAAGAGTTTGTGGCCACGGTGAGAGGGGTCGGAGATGATCTTACCCACTCGCTTCCTGACCCTTGCAGTGTACAGTTCGTCAACGGGGGAGAAGGTTGCAGCCAACAACCTTCTCAGCTGATAGAATCGCTGCAGCCTCCGGATGTCGTGCTTGGTGGCTGAGCCAAACTAGACCATGATGGAGAAGGTGAGGACAGACTCTACGATGGCAGTATAGAATTGGACCATCATTGCCTGTAGCAGATTGTGTTTCCTCAGCTGCCGCAGGAAGTACATCTTCTGTTGGGCCTTTTTGACTGTGGCCCCCCATTTCAGATCCTTGGAGATGATGGTTCCCAGGAACTGGTAAGTGGGGGGGAGGGGAGGAGGAGCTCTCCTAAAGTCTATCAATTCCACTGTCTTAAGAGCAGTGACCTCCAGGTTGTTACAAAGGCACCAGGACGCCAGCTGTGTAACTTCCTGTCTAAGCAGATTCCTCCCCATCCTGGATCAGTCCAATCAGGGTTGTGTCTTTCCCAAACTTGAGAAGCTTGACAGAGTTGTCTGTGGAGGTGCAGTCGTTGGTGTAGATAGACACAAAATGCTGGTGTAAATCAGCAGGAGAGGCAGCATCTCTGGAGACAAGGAATGAATGACATTTTGGGTCGCGACTTCTTCAGACTGAGAGTCAGATCAAAGTTGGGGATGATCAAGGAAATGTCGTATGGATCATTGGTAGCTATGGGGAAGGTGACAATACATCTACCTTCCGACGCAATAATAATAATAATAATAATAATATATCTTTATTGTCATTGCACAGAGGTACAACGAGATTTGGAATTCAACTTCCTTCCGATGTAATAACATAATTAGCTAAAAATTTAGACACCCAGAGAAACAAGATCAAAAAATATATATTAAAGCAGTATAAAGTGCAAATAGGTCTGTGCCAGGTCGATGTGCGACGTGACCATCCGAGGGAGACAGTTCTTTGGGGGGGCACTCAGCAGGACCTGTTCAGAGCAGCTATAGCTGTGGGGATGAAGCTGTTCCTAAGTCGAGGTGCGGGCGTAGAAGGCCTTATAACGTCTGCCGGATGGTAGAAGTTCGAACAGACCATTGCAAGGGTGTGAGAAGTCTTTATGAATGCTGATGGCCTTCCTGAGGCACCGTGTATTGTAGATGCCCTCCAAGGCTGGTAGCTGTGTCCCAATTATCTTCTGTGCTCTGTGGACGACCCGCTAAAGAGCTCTCCTCTCCGCATCCGTGCAGCTGAGATACCTCACAGAGATGCCATATGTTAGGATGCTCTCTGGTGCAGCGTTAGAAGGTTGTCAGCTGCTGTTGGGGCAGACCAGTCTTTTTCAGTGTTCTCAGGATGAATAGTCGTTGCTGTGCCTTCTTGACCAGCGCAGCGGTGTTGGTGGACCATGTGAGGTCCTCCGAAATGTGTGTGCCCAGAAACCTGAAGCTGGACACTCAACACTGTCCCCGTTGATAAAGATTGGAGCGTATTCCCCATTATGTGACCTTCTGAAGTTGATGATCAGCTCCTTGGTCTTTGAGGTGTTTAGGGACAAGTTGTTATCCGAGCACCATGCCGCCAGGTTCTGCACCTTCACTCTGTAGTGTGTTTCACCACCGTTAGTGATCAGCCCGATGACCGTTGTGTCGTCTGTAAGCTTGACAATGGTGTTGGTGGCGAATGCAGGAACACAGATGTGTGTGAAGAGGGAGTAGAGCATGGAGCGCAATACACAACCCTGTGGTGTGCCGGTACTCAGGGTGATAGTGGACAGGTGCGGGCCCAGTCTCACTGCGTGCGGTCGCTCCGTCATGAAATTCAGGATCCAGTCGCATATCGACGAGCTGAGGCCTAGCTGGTGGAGTTTGGTGGGGATGACCGTGTTGAAAGCAGAGCTGTAGTCTATGAAAAGTATCATTGATTAGTACAGGTGTCATTGATTAGTACAGGTGTCAAGTGTTATGGGAAGAAGGCAGCAGCATAGGGTTAGGAGGGAGAGAGATCAGCCATGATTGAATAGCGGAATAGACTTGATGGGCCGACTGGCCTGACTGCTCCTATCACTTATGATCATTGAATTCCACCGGGTAGTGCCAGCAATGGCTGCCTCACCAACAGTCTGTATCTCCGTCCGCACTGCGGCCTAACATCGAGGAGTTTGCGGCCTTTGCTGGAGACCGACTTTAAGAGCTCCACCGCGGGAGCCTGCGGACTTACCATCGTGGAACTCGCGATCCCTTTGCCAGGGCTCGACCTCAGAGCTCTAATCGTGGGTGCTTACGACTTTAACAATTCGATGCTTGCGGTGCAGGAGCTTCGACCGCCCCGACGCGGATGCTACGACTGCCGGCTGCGGGAGCTTCGACCGCCCCGACGCGGGTGCTACGACTGCCGGCTGCGGGAGCTTCGACCGCCCCGACCGCAGGAGAATAAAGAGGAAGATCGAACTTTTTTGACTTCCATTACAGTGAGGAGTGTGGGGAATCCACTGTGATGGATGTTTATGTTAACTTTTATGTAGTTGTGTGTCTTTTTTTCGTACGGCTGTATGGTAATTCCCATGTCACTGTACCTTAATTTACACGTGACAATAAAAGACCTTTGAAAGGTTATTATATTGCTCGTGGGTTTGGTGCTTTCCAGCAGGTGAACACCAGATGGCGCTGTGTTCCTCGCCTGCTGTCGATGGGGGGGTCACATGATACAGCCGGGGGCACGGGGATTGGGCGCCTGCTGGCGGGAAATGAACACGTGTCGGGCAGTGGCGCGAAACTCCGGCGGCGCGAGCGAGTGATCGAGCGGACGGACGGACGGACGGACGGACTAAACTTGTGCGGGTGGCGGCGCGATGGACGTGGGGGAGGCGGCAGCGGCCGGAGCCGCCGGGCAACAGCTCAAGGACGAGCTCGCCGAGAAATGCCAGAAGCTCTTCCAGGATTTCCTAGAGGAGTGAGTATTGGTTGGTTGGTTGTTGGGGGGGGGGGGGACCCGGGGCTCGGGGCTCGTAGCGTTACTCTCCGGCCCGGCTCTCGGTCGCTGGGGGACTCACTCGTACCGCGGCCCCCCTAGTATCCAGGGCCCGGTGGTTATTTGCCGGCGCTTCCACCGAAGTTCAGAGGATGGTGGGTGTAGGTGGACTCCCCTCCCGAGTGGAGGGCCCGTTTACTGCCTATTAGTGTGGAGCCCAAAACAAATTAAGTTGTTAAAACTTTCTAATCCAACCTCTGCAATGGCGACAGTTGAGATGTTCTGATTTTGTGAACATGTGTGGATCAACCAGCGTTTGTTGTCCATCAACACGGTCCATCCTTCATTCTCACAATTGAGTTGGTGATGGAGTGTAAATAGGAAATGCTGGAAATACTCGGACCGCAACATATAGGAAAAGAGAAACCTGGTTAACGTATCGGATGTTATGACTTTTCGTCAGAGAATACAGTTAAAATGCAAGCACATTTAAGTTAAGAACAAGTTGCTGAAGGCCTCAGCGGATCGGGTAGAAAACCCATCAGTGTGAAGAAGAGTTCTGATCCGAAATGTTGTCTTGTCAATTCCATTCCTGAAAACAAGATCCTGCCTGACCTGTTGAGTTCCTCCAGCATTTTGTGTTTTGCTCAAGATTTCAGCATCTGGAATCCAGTGTCTCCACATTTTCAGTTGCAAGGAAGGGAGTGAAAACAACAGGAAGTCTAATGACAGGGTCCAAGACAGACTGAGTTGCTGCAATAGAGACTTCAGACTTTTTGTACTAATATTGAGGTTAATTTATTTGATTATATTGTTTATTATGTTAACTATTTGCATCGTGTATTTTCGGGAATGTCATGGTGTTGTAAGTAAGAATTTAATTGTTCTGTTAGAGGTAATTTGACAGTTGAACAATCTTGTCTCTTGAGAGGCCTTGTAATCCAAAATATACTAACATAGGAATTATGAACCTGATGGCAATAACATAATTCATCAGAAAATGCTGCAATCCATTTTAAAGGAAACATTCTCTAAGATATTTAGAGACTGACAATCTAGGAAATGTGATTTTTATGAAAGGCAAATCATGTTTGAAGTTGCAGAAAAGCGGAACCAGTAAATAGCTTCACAGTGGCATTGGATAAGACATCACATAAAAGGTATAGTGTAGAAAGGAACTGCAGATGCCGGTTTAAACCGAAGATAGACACAAAAAGCTGGAGTGGCTCAGCTGGTCAGCCAGCATCTCTGGAGAAAAGGAATAGGTGACATTTCAGGTTGTTACCTTTCTTCAGCTGAGAGTCAGGGGAAAGGAAACGAGATATAGACAGTATAGAACAAATGAATGAAAGATATGCAAAAAAATAACAATAATAAGGGAGACCGGCCATTGTTAGCTGTGGGCGAGGTGAAAATGAGTTAGAATGAGACTTAACAGGACGACTGAAGCTAGTACGGTGACTTGGGTGGGGGAGGGACGGAGAGAGGGGGGGGATGCACGGGTTACTTGAAGTTAAAGAAATCAATATTCACATACTGTTGGGGTGTAAGCTGCCCAAGCAAAATATGAGATGTTGTTCCTTCAATTTGCTTTTGGCTTCATTGGCAATGGAGGAGGCCCAGAACAGAAAGGTCAGTGGGGGAATAGGAAGGGGAGTTAAAGTATTTGGCAACCAGGAGATTGGGTAGGCCCCAGGCGGACTGCAAAGTTGTTCAGCGAAACAATTGCCCAGTGTACGTTTGGTCTTGATGGTGTATAAGAATCCACACCTTGAACAATGGATAGAGTAGATGAGGTTGGAGGAGGTGCAAGTGAACTTCTGCCTAACCTGGACGGAGTTGAGGGAAAGGTGTTGCATCTCCTGTACATCACCTGGTTTGGGTGGGAAGGGATGAGTTAACCAGGGAGTTGCAGAGGGAATGGTCTGCCGTTATTCATGGAAGAGCACTATCCACAGAGTTGATATCTATTGTATTTGGCCTGATGCTGATGGATCCTGGAGGAAACATAGATATTCAGAGCCACTTCCTCTGACCCAAATCCTACTGTACCATATCTAGTGGGTCTTTTCTGGCAGTGGCTAGGGTGAACTTGTGGATTATGATGACATCTGGCAAACTGAACTTCTGTGAGTATAAATGTGTTTTATCTGTTTGTGGGTTTGATTTGTGTAGATGTTATGTTGACTCAATAATTCTATTAATTTATTCTGGGACAGTTGATCATGGTGGGTTGCTGTACCAAATTGTTAAATTATTCCATGTAATTTTTATCGTCTGAAATGGTACAAGACTTGTGATGGAATTGATGACTTGCCTAGAGTTAATGTCTTCATTCACCTGCAGCAATAAAACTCCCCTTAATCCATCAACAGACCACACTTTAGGAATTTGTAATTTTGATTTTAAAATAAACTAATCTTTCTTACAGATTCCAAAATAGTGATGGAGAAGTTAAATATTTACATGATGCAGAGGAGCTGATCCGCCCTGAAAGGAATACGCTTGCTGTAAGCTTTGTAGATCTGGAGCTATATAACCAACAGCTGGCCACAACCATTCAGGAGGAATTTTATAGGTGAGAACAGTTAATCTATACTGAAATCTATACAGTATATATTATAGATACTGTTTCTCACGTTGCATTTTGTTCAGTACTGTAAATTGCTTAGAAATTATGTTAACTCGGTTGCTTCATAGAAGTATGAAACTCCGGTTGACCAGCTGGGTCATGGTGGGTCCTTCACGTGGGTTAAGTCATGGAAGACTGAATTCCAATTTTCAAAATGATTTTTAAGGTTTATTCAAAACAAACATCTCTAACACTAATACCAACAGCACAGGCTCTGTTACCAATCTCTTGTTTTCTTTTTCAGAGTTTACCCACATTTATGCCGTGCTGTTCGAAATTTTGCTCGAGACCATGGAAACATTCCACAAAACAAAGAGTTTTACGTGGCAATTCAGGATTTGCCAGCCAGACACAAGTAAGAAATAAATGGAATTGTAAGATTATTATTTTTTTTTTTATTAGAAGTACGGTAAGTTACAATACTACACAACACATATGTCTTAATACATTTTTTGAGCTTTAAGAAAAAGATAGAAGTAAAGAAAGTAAGAAAGTGCGCAAGAGTCGTGAAGGTGCAGGAGAGTGTTGAGAAAAGAAAGCCCCTTAGAAAAGAAGTTAGAGAAGGAAGTAAAGAAAGAAAGTAGACCCTAGAAAAGAAGGAAAAAGAAAGGAGAAACAATCGCTCTATTATAACATTAAACTCCGCAGAAAGGGGACTACCAACCAAGTCTGTTTTTGTTGTTTTGGGGGTTTTTTTACCTCCCGTTGCCAGATCGTGTCACCTTTTATTTATTTATTTATTTTAAAATTACTATTGCACCTTATGCTTGTAATAGTTCCAAAAACGTAGACCACGTCTTTTGGAAGTGGTCTGCTTTGCCTGCTAAGAGGAATCTCATCTCTTCCAGATGTAGTGTTTCAAACATATTTGATATCCACATTTTTATTGTTGGTGTAGGCGCATTTTTCCAGAATTGAAGTATGAGCTTTTTTCCCATTATTAGCCCGTAATTGAGTAAATTCTTCTGAAACAAGTTTAGTTCAGGGTTACCTTCCGATATTCGAATTGTAAGATTAAACATCGTTTAAGATGGCATTTGTATTTATTGTTTTAAACTATTATCTAAAAGTGGCCCATTAAAATTTACCAATCTTACCTGTGGTGGCTATAATTCAGTTTGAATTGTAAATTAGAAGCGTGAGCAAAGATTTGAAGATTGATAGCTCATGGATTCAAATTTAAAGACTGCTCAGTATCACAAGATCAATACAGTTTATAAAGTGAATCATGTCCACTTTCTAATAAGAAATCCAAGTGCACCGAAGTGCTGCTTAGTTTCACCAATAATGTTTCTGCCTATTACTGTTTTGATAATCACTACTGACTGCATCTTCAAACTTGTCTGTTCCTGTACTCTGTTCAAATTCATACAGTCCACTTATTTATTATTGAACACTAGAGCCCAAGAACAGGCCTCTCAGCCCACAATGGCTATGCCAAACATGATGCCAAAACCATCGCTTACCTACCTGCACAAAACCCATATCCTTTTATTCCCTGCCTATCCATATGCCTTTAAATGCCACTAATGTATCTGCTTCAACCACCATCCGCAGCAGTGTGTTCCAGGTCCTCTGTTTAAAAAAAAACTTGCTACACACATCTCTTTTATAAACTTTGCCCCTCACATTTTAAAGCTGTTCCTCCTAGTAAAGAGATTTCCTGTAGCGATGTTACAATACTTACCTTCAGCGGCGCTGCAGTTCTGCCACTGGCCGTGTGCGCGACTTTTGCGCCTTTGAAGGGGAGGGGCAGGATTAAAATGCATTTTTCTCCTGCCTGTCAGAGTCGAACTTTCTCAGGCTGTTCAGCTGCTGCAGAAAAATCGTTCCGACTTCCATTCTCGGAAGTTTTTTTATTTAAATCGCGGGACAATTTAATCCCTGGAGTAAAATAAAAAGATACTTCTAACGCCGTCAATGCCTACAACGGGACGGATCTCACGTAGGGGACAAAACATAAGGCGAGTCATTTATTTTACATATAAACTTGCTTCTTAGGATGACTTTAATCCAAATTTCATTGGCGAGAATATGATTTTGGCCCCATACGAACCGGCAGTGTTTTTCTTGCCGATATGGGGTTCAAATTCACTGCAACCGCAACGTTCCAATCGATCGTGTTCCACAAAAACCCACTCACAAGATGATTAAAATGCCCATTAATTTATGGGAAATAAACATTAAATTCCTTCCATTTAGCCTATAAATTCATGACAATGAGATTTTAAAATCATGTTATATTGTGAATTCTTGTGTGAATGTTATTTGGACACAGGCTATTTAAAAATGTTAACCTTTTCTTAAGAAATGGATAGATGTTTAGATCTAGTAATTGAATGTTGTAATTAGCTACAATTAGGTAACTAACTAATTATATGCTTTAGTTTCAGGTCATCCAAGTAAGATTGTTTCATATTTGTTTCAGAATGCTTCAATCTATAATAACTGAAAATTATATTCAGTTCTCTTAATTTTTAAGAAAGTTATGGGCTTTTGACTGTTCTCGATCACAGCTTTTGAGTTAAGTCAATGGAAAAGCAATAGGGAACAAGATGCTAATTTCAGAGTATGAAAATGGCCATAACTTTTTTAATACTGAAGATATGAAAGGGAATTAGGTGTCAAATTAAACTTCTTTTTATGCTTTATCTGATGGGATAAATTGCAGAAATCTCAAAATTTTGTCGCATTGCTATTTCCTGGGCAAAAGATTCTGACCACCCTATTTACGCCTCTCATGGCATACTTCTTTCAGGTCTGGTATTTTATACTTCTATCGGGTCTTCCTGCAACCTCCGGTGTCCTAGAGAAAACAATCCAAGCTTTTTTTAATGAGATTATACTACTGCATAATCTCATAAAAAAGATTAATTCAACCGCAGCGGTATATTTATGGGATTTACATCCAAAAGTAAGGAAATTCTCCCAGTTCTAGACTACTTACATTTCAAGTGTGCTGAATTATCTGAGTTTTACAGTAATCAAATGTGATCCTAGTTCATGGTCATCATATTGCATTAGAGGTCATCATATTGCATTGTAGATATTTGTTTAGAAAATTAAAGAAATGTTAAAACGTCTAACTGTTCTGGTGTCTAGAATACGAGAATTGACATCAGCCAGGATTGGAACCCTGCTGCGCATCAGTGGCCAAGTTGTCCGGACCCATCCTGTTCACCCAGAATTGGTCAGTGGAACGTTCATGTGCCTCGATTGTCAGACATTGGTTAAGGATGTCGAGCAACAGTTCAAGTACACACAGCCTAATATCTGCAGAAATCCAGTGTGTGCCAACAGGAGGAGATTTATGTTGGATACCAATAAGTCACGATTTGTTGATTTTCAAAAGGTGAGATTATGCTGGAATTAAAATTTTCCATCTGTTGTGTAATGCTTGGGACTTGATCTCTGGAAGGAATTCTGATTACTAAAACAGGAGGAAAAAGATGAAATTGTGTTGGTTATTTAAAACAATTTTAACAATATAAGTTTGGGCAAGAACGTGATGGTTTGAATGTTTGTGGAGAGCATAGTGGCTGAGGACTCGGTGAATGTTTACAGTGTGGAACCCCATAAAATATTCTTTACTACTTCACTAATACTGCTCTTTCCTCTTAGCTTATCAAATGTCTATTGATGCTGCACCCATCAGTTTAATTCCATTGGATTCAGTTTTCAGGACAGAGCTTTAGGTGGCAAATATTTTGAATATATATTTTTCGAATGCTTGTACCACATCAAGCAATTTCCCATCATTGATCTCTTCTTAATTCATCAAAAGTCTACTAAGTTAGTCACAATTTGCCTTTGGAGAAGGCCAAATCTATTTGTGGACTTGATCATTCTAAATTGAAAGTGAGATTAGCTGAAATATTTTTATGAGCAAGGGCTCTGCAAATCAAATAGCTGCTGTAATTTTCAAATTCTTTGATTTTGTAAATTCATTCCTCATTGCACTGTCACAGTACTGAAACACGCTTAGTAGAGAGACACAGGGTGGAAACAGGTCCGTTGGCCCAGCGAAATCGCACCGACCAGCACACATACACTAGTTCTACCCTACACACGTGGGACAATAAAAGTTGCAAAGATGACAAGATCAGGACCATACTTTACAGCAACTTGCAATAGCAAAAGAGGAAAAGGGCGAGTTATTCTTGGTGTAACTAATTTACTAATTGGCATTTTAAGCTTTATTCTGCTAAAGATGGAGAAACCAGTTCCTGGTATATTTGAACTTAAAACTCGTTTCTTTCATATTAACTGCTTTGTTTTATGACAGAAATTAAAAACTATAAATATACCCATTAGTTTATCTTTGTTAGTTAATATCCCTACTTTTAAGTATTTGCATGGTCATAAGCCTTTGATATTCTTGTTTTAGTAATGTTGGAATATTCTAGTTTTTTACATTATAATTTAGTGCTCAAAATATATTTAATTCTTTATATGTTTATATTGCAAATAACATATTCTTAGAACTGCCTTTATTACTAAAATAATAAAACTTAAAAGTAATTTATTACCTGGTAATGTATTGGTGTGTCTCAAGATTATTAATAGCTCAGTTTCAGCACCAGTCTTTTATTCTACACGTTTGCAATTAAAGTATTTATTTTGTTTTTTAAGCATTTAGGGTAAATATAAATAATTATTAAAAAATTTAAGGTTAGTACAAATATGTGAAAGATAATTTGTGGAACAGTATAATTTATGGAACAAAATTGTTGATTTAATAGATATACTGCATTTTCTAAACATAGTACATTTTTTTACAAATTTCAAACTAGATAATACAAATTTTGTGGGTGGTTGTTGCTGCAATATATAACTTGTTAATCTTTCTGTAAATGCTGTGATATAATGATAACGTGAAACAGTTGTTTGCTTGTTTATCGTTTTTTTAATTTGTCGTGCCTTTGTAGGTTCGTATTCAAGAAACGCAGGCTGAATTACCCCGTGGTTGCATACCACGTAGTGTGGAGGTTATCTTGCGTGCAGAGACCGTGGAATCTGCACAAGCTGGTGACAGATGTGACTTCACAGGGATGCTTATTGTGGTTCCTGATGTATCTCAGCTGACTACACCAGGTATTCAATAAATTGGAAGCCGATTGAGACTAAATGCCTTGTACCAGTTTTTCAATACCTTAATAGGATTTGTAGATTCATGAAATGTAGTAGAATTTGATGAGTAAATTCTATGAACAGAAAATATTTGTTTGGAACCAAGTCCTGGAATGACAAAGACTTGGCGATCCTGGATGTTCTAAGTGACAGGTGCTACTGCACATGCTTTTGGCTTGGAATCAGCCCCAATTTGCTAGTTTACCCGTATTATACAGGATAGCATTACATGGCAAATTGCTGTCTCGATCCAAGCTCAAATTAGACTTTGTTGGATCAGAGAATGTTCCTTCTCTGCTGTTCATTTCAGTCGGGATTCACAATTTATAGAAAGTTTTTTGTAATTTTGCTTTAGTTTATTGATATAGTTTTCAATAAATGTATTTCCTCAATATTTTTAATTTTTAAATATCTGAATATCAAAGAATTGCTTCACTGCTCTTACATCATTAATAGAGCAATGGGATTCAGTATAATTTGATCCAAAATTGTACCAAAGGTAGAAAAAACAGTTAAGGGCTGAACTACATGTTGCTGGTCAGATAGGTGGAAGTTCAGGAATGACATGGGGCGCTGCTGCCTCTCTGTCAAGGACATTCCAGCACTTTATCCTCAGACATTTTCGTCGCCTCCAAGGGGATCCCACCACTAGCCACATCTTCCCACCTCCACTGCTTTCCGCAGAGACTATTCCCTCCGTGACTCCCTGGTAACACATCGCTTCCCACCCAAACCACCCCATTCCCTGGGTACTTTCCCCTGCAACCGCAGGAGATGCAACACGGGTCCCCATACCTCCTCCCTCGACTCCGTTCAAGGATCCGACAGTCCTTACAGGTGAGGCAGAACATGACTACTTTCATTTACATGACATTGCTGTGTCCCAAACATGCTGTAATTTCTACATGGTGAAACCAAAATGTGTAAAAATGGACTTTATTAAAATCTGGCAATGTGCACTTTAACCATGTGATTTTTTCTATTACAAATCTCAAATTGTGGGGTACAGAGACAATTAAATAAATGATGGGTCCTTGTCCCAAACATTATGGAGGGCACTGTATGTGAAGTTCAGTCGCCAATCTCCATTGATGCTTATAGGCAGTTGAATGAAAATTATGTATTGCAGCAGTGGTCCGAGAGACGTATTGTGCAACTATGTATTTTTTCAGAGTCCCCTAACAGCTTTGTTTCTTTAGGTGTCCGTGCTGAAACAGGCTCTCGAGTCAGCAGTGCTGCTGGGTATGAAACTGAAGGAGTTAGAGGTCTTCGTGCTTTAGGTGTACGTGACCTGTCTTACAAACTGGCTTTCCTGGCATGTTCTCTGGCACAAACAAATCCACGGGTATGTATACTTGTTTAAATGAAATTGTTCAAGCTATTTGTAAGAACAGGACAGTCCTGATTATCAATGTACCTAATCATATTAAATCAAAGTTTTACTGTCTTTAGCACTATTGATAAATAATGTTATATTTCTACATAGTGGGCAAGGAATTTTGGGGAGGGGGTGATTTGCATCTTCATAACATTTCGGGATTCCAGAATTCTAGTGGCAAATGGAACATGGTAATGGCTGGAAGTGTTAATTTCAATTGCCCAAGTTGAGGTATTAAATTGATGTTTGTTTCTTGCTTCTTCGATGTTAAGTTTAAGGTTGCCGTCAGACCTGAACTCTTAACTGCCTTAATCAAAATTAATGCTTTAAAGTTAGTTTGTGCTTTTTGGGGTTATGTTGACAGGGCTCTCGCTTAACTTTTTTTCCCTGTTGCCAGCCGGGCAGCCTAGGCAGCTTTTTAGGTTGCCAAATGGCAGTTTAGGTGGTCATTTAAGACGGCTTGCATGACACGTTCGATAATGTGCTTGGACGAAGTGCGTAGTCACCAGTCAGAATTATGGTCAATGAAGCATTCACGTATTATTTCTACTTCAAATAAAGTCACAAACTAAACATATTCACCAATCAAGCCATGATATATACCACAATGACATGCAGCAAAATTGCAATACAGTATCTCATCTCCTTTTACACGATGCAATGAATGCAATTTCTATTATTTCTTTCCACTTCCAAACAAAAATGTGGTTGGAATATTCAGCGAATGATCAACCTCAGTGAGACCAAGTGCAGGCTTGGCGATCGCATCGCACAACACCGACACAATAACCAACCTGACCTCCCGGTGGCTCAGCACTTCAACTCCCCCTCCCATTCCGAATCCGATCTTTCTGTCCTGGGCCTCCTCCATGGCCAGAGTGAGGCCCACCGCAAATTGGAGGAAAAGCACCTCATATTTTGCTTGGGTAGTTTACACCCCAGTGGTATGAACATTGGCTTCTCTAATTTCAGTTAGTCCTTGCTTTCTCCCTCCTTCCCCTCCCATTCCCAGCTCTCCCACAGCCTAATGTCTCCGGCTCTTCCTTTCTTTTTACCGACCCCCCCCCCCACATCAGTCTGAAGAAGGGTCTCAACCCGAAACGTCGCCTATTCCTTCGCTCCATAGATGCTGCCTCACCCGCTGATTTTCTCCAGCTTTGTCTACCAACGGGATCCCACCACTGGCCACATCTTCCCATCTCCTCCCCTGTCGGCTTTCCGCAGAGACCGCTCCTTCCGTAACTCCCTGGTCATTTTGTCCCTTCCCACCCAAATCACCCCTTCTCCTGGCACTTTCCCTTGCAACCGCAGGAAATGCTACACTTGTCGCTTTACCTCCCCACTTGACTCCATTCAAGGACCCAAGCCGTCTTTCCAGGTGCGGAAGAGGTTCACATGCACCTCCTCCAACCTCATCTATTGCATTGCTGCTCTAGGTGTCAGCTGCTCTACATCGGTGAGACCAAGCAAAGGCTTGGCGATCGCTTTGCCCAATACCTCCGCTCGGTTCGCAATAACCAACCTGATCTCCCGGTGGCTCAGCACTTCAACTCCCCCTCCCGTTCCGAATCCGACTTTCTGTCCTGGGCCTCCTCCATGGCCAGAGTGAGGCCCACCGTAAATTGGAGGAGCAGCACCTCGTAGTTTGCTTGGGCAGTTTACACCCCAGCTATGAAAATTGACCTCCAATTTCAGGTAGTTCCTGCTTTCTCCTCCACTTCCCAGCACTCCCTCAGCCCACTGTCTCCGCCTCTTCCTTTCTTCTTCCCACCCCCTCCACCCTCACATCAGTTTGAAGAAGGGTCTCGACCCAAAACGTCGCCTATTTCCTTGGGTCCATAGATGCTGCCTCACCCACTGAGTTTCTCCAGCATTTTTGTCTCCCCATTCACACAGGTTCTGTTATCCCACTTTCCTCACCCACTCCCTATACGTTAGGGGCAATTTTACAGAGACAAGTTAACCTACAAAGACAATGCATCTTTGGGATGTGGGAGGAAACCTACATGCTTGCAGGGAGAATGTGCAAATTCAACACAGACAGTGCCCGACGACAGAATCGAACATAGATCTCTGGCGTGTGAGGCAGCAAGTCCACCAGCTGTGCCACTATATTTTATTTTCCAACACACAAAAAATTATATGTTGATAACTTTGGTTACTAAAAAAAAAGAAACTATCCGTTTTCAGTCTTAAATCTCTAAGTGATGCCCTTTACAGCTACTGTATGTTTTAATTCAGTTCAAGACTATGGGACAGTACATTGGCCATAAAGTTGCTGCCTAAACTTGCCAGATACCCGGAATTGATCCTGAATATGGGTGCTGTCTGTATGGCGTTTTTCCCTTTGATCGCGTGGGTTTTCTCTGGGTGCTCTTGTTTCCTTCCACATTCCAAAGGTGGAACCTTTTTCAGATCTAACCCAAAACGTAATATTTTCCTTTTGTCCAGAGATTCTGTCTGACCTGTTGAGTTACTCCAGCTTTTTGTGTCTATCTTCAGTTTAAGCCAGCATCTGCAGTTCTTTCCTACACACACGATACTATACGATAGAACTTTATTAATCCCAGGAGGGAAATTGTGTGTGTGTGTGTGTATAGTTATATATTCATATATAAATATACAGTTTTGTTTTCTCGTTTATAACATTGTTTACAGAGTTCTATTATGCTGCTGCAAGTAAGGATTTCATTGGGACATGAGAGAATAAAACATTCTTGACTTGCGTCGCTAATGTGGGATAGAACTAGTGTACGGGTGATCGGTGGTCGGCGTGCGCCGAAGGGCCTGTTTCCCGCTGTATGTTTAAATTAACCTAAAACTCTAAAACCATAGGAAATCTAAAGAAGGGTCTCTACCCGAAACGTCACCCAATTTCTTCTATCCAGAGATGCTGGCTGCTCCATGGATTCTGACGCACAATTAAAGCATGGAATAGTCTTCACCCTACTATAGTTACCCAACCAGAAGCAATTAAATTTAAGGTAGCTCTTTTTTTCCCCAAGAACCCGTTTTTGATTAAGTCCAAGTCAAGAGTCAAGAGAGTTTTATTGTCGTGTGTCCCAGGTAGGACAATGAAATTCTTGCTTGCTGCAGCACAACAGAATATGTAAACATAATACAGAACAGGAGATAAAAGTTCACTGTCTATATACCATAGCCCATATGTATATACACAATAAATAAACAGATAAAATGCAATAGGCTGTTATTTTTCAGTTTGGTGGTGGTTTAAATTCTGTTTAAATTCCATTTCGAATATTTTTGGAGGACCAGGAAATCAAGAAGCAAGAGTTACTCCAGCGAGTAATTTTGCGTGGGTTTTTAGCGGTCGCGGCGAGTGGACAGCAATGGCAGCCAGATCTCCTTCCATGCAAAGGGAGGGAGAAAGTGGCCGATGCCGACCAGTTGCAGTGGCAGTGCGCATGTGCAAGGTGGCACATGCGCACAGCCACGGCCGACGATGTGCTGGCCAAAGATCCTCGCTATAGGATCTTTGTTGCAATTCATGGTTGTGCGCATGTGTAAGGCGGTAGGCCGTGCCGGCGGACGAGGGGCGGGCGGAGACCCAAGACACAGACACGGATACGGGTGGCAGGCGGAGAGTGACAGAGAGAGAGAGAGAGAGAGAAAGATAGAGAGGGGGCCCGCTCAGAATTAAACACTAGGTGTCCCAGGTGCTTGCCAAGTCGGGCAAAATGGCATGGCTTTTAGGTTGCCCGGCGGGAATGTGGGTTGTCATTGGCAACCGGGCAACCGGTAATTTCGAGCCCTGGTTGAGGAAATGCAATGAAAGAAAATTTCAGAAATAGTTTCAAGAATTGATTTGCTACTAGCACACAAAGCGCCTTTTTTTTTTGGAGGGGATCAAGTTAAATTGGGTTTGTTAATCTCGACTGTTTTAATTAACTAAATATAACAAATAAACTTGGTCTTTATTGGTCCACATGTAGTCTTGTGCTATTCTGTTAATTAGAGCCTTTCGATTTATGCCATAAAACTTTTTTTTTTAAGTTTGGTGGTAAAGAATTGAGAGAAGAAGAACAGACTGCAGAAAGTATTAAAAATCAGATGACTGTTCAAGAATGGGAGAAGGTGTTTGAAATGAGCCAGGATAAGAACTTGTATCACAATCTCTGTACAAGCCTCTTCCCCACCATTTATGGTAAGCAACATTTTGAACATTTTTTTAAAAGTTATAATATACACTATTAACTTGAACCAGATTAAGCATATCAGGTCATCAGTCAGTAATGATCAGGTGAATTTTAAAAAGTGTCACCAGTATTAGTTTTTGATAGATAATGGCTTAATATTGATTTGCACCCAACCAATTTTTTGTTGAATCTAATCTCTTTGAACTGCTGAATTGTTTAATCTATTTATCCTTATTATAAAACTCTGATCTTGTATGTGTGTGTGTGTGTATTTGTGTATTTATTTGTTCGTGTACGATCACATCTTCTCGAAAAAACGTGCAACGGCAAAAAAAAATACATATTCCGGTAGAGATTTATCCCGTGAAGTCAAAAATCACATCTGAAAAATTCATGCATTATTTCTCGAGTTATTAATCAATGTTCAAAAATCTGAAGAGACTTGGAAAAAAAGAACTGATTTTTCCCTGTGCTTACAGCTGTGATGTCACAATGGATTGTAGCCCTGCTCGCAACATTGTTGCTGTCCAAGTACACCCAGCCCTGTTAGCCCTAGCAAGTGCGAGTTCATTTTTTTTAAAGTCACAGTACACCGAGTTCTGCTAGCTAGCAAGTGCAAATGCATTTTTTTTAAAGTTTAACAATGAGGGAGGGTGCATAAGGCGAAATGGGCAGCCCCTGCACAGTTGTCAGCTATGAGTGAGTGGTGGAATATTGTGTTGGGGGACCAGGCCTCCCATGTGACAGGGTCCCACTTGGTCTAGTATATAACAAACTCTCATCTTGTATGTATATATATTTGTTTGTGTGTTCCCGAAATTCTGCCAAAACTGTACACGATAGCGCAACAATTTTAGGCCCACCTTACTCACCATTCGCCTGCGGTGTGCAGTAGCATGTTTTGTTCGATTTGACAAAAGTATTTCCCCTAAATAAACCTTGAAAATATGACTAAAACGTCATTTTTTATGCATGCCTGTAAATGCCCGAAATACAGCCAAAACAGTACACGATAGCTCAACAATTTTAGGCCCGCCTTACTCACCATTCGCCTGGTATGTGCAGTAGCAAGTTTCGTCCCATTTGACAAAGTAATTCCCAAGTTATTCCCTTAATAAACTTACATTTCATTTTTACTGTTAACTGCGCTCCGCACATGCGCAATTGTGGGAGGGTTGCCGGGCCTGCTATCCGCGCATGAGCAGTTGGGGGTTGCCAGGCCCACAGCCATTTTAAGATCGTCAGCCACGCCTGTGCATTTGGGGGAGAGTTGCCGGCCCCGCTATCCACGCAGGCGCAGTTGAACGCGGCAGTCGCGCCCGTGCAGTGCGGGCCTCCATTTTAAGATCGCCATTTGTACTCTTGTCACAACCTGACAGCTGCGCCTGCACCGTTGGGGGAGGGTTGCCGGGCCAGGATCCCCATTTTGACTGAACATCACCTCGTGTATGGGTGAGTGGTGGACTATTGCGTTGGGAGAGGTGGGACCCAACGGGTCCGCACTTAGTCTATTTTAGTATATTTACCCGTTATTTTAGTGCAATGTTTAAAAGTAACTTTTTTGCCCTTTTTAGGTAATGATGAAGTGAAACGTGGTGTTTTGCTGATGCTTTTCGGTGGAGTTCCAAAGACTACCATGGAGCGCACTTCTTTGCGTGGTGATATTAATGTTTGCATTGTTGGTGATCCAAGCACAGCCAAGAGCCAATTCCTTAAGTGAGTTGTGCTGGAGAGTTAAGATTTTTGGTGACTAAAGTATAATTAAAATCGTTTCAGCTGTGACTCAGTTGTTACTAGGAAACACTCAATAGTACAAGCACCAATTGTATAGGGTCTTTTATAACTAAGTTCAAGTAATTTGATTAAATGTATGGGTATGAAGGGTAAAACAATCCGGTTGGATTGCAATTCTATTTTAATGGAAGAAATGTAATTGTGCTGCACAGAAAGTTACTATTAACACCCTTTCAGTTTTGTTTTTGTAGTATACTGTTCATTTTACCCACAGCCAATGTAAATTGGCATCAGATTTAAATGAAATTTTATTGAAAGATCTCTTAACCAGGTGCAACAATGTAACCACGGGGATAGGAAGAATTAGTATTTGTGTTAAATCTTGCTGAGTAAGTATGGTATATAACTTTTTGTTTTAATATTTGAGAATTAAAAAATACTTGCATTGGCTGGCCCAGTGGCGCAGCAGTAGAGCGTCTGCTTCACAGCACCAGAGACCCGGGTTCAATCCTGACCTTTTGTGCTGTCTGTGTGGAGTTTGCACTTTCTCCCTGTGACTATGGGTTTTTTCCAGGTGCTCCGGTGTCCTCCCCATTCCAAACTTGCAGATTTGTAGGTTAATTGGCTTCTGTAAATTGCCTTCTATTATGTAGGATGTGTATCCTAAACTAAATTAAAATTAAACTAGTCTGTTTTTTCTTGATAAAATAGGCATGTGGAAGAATTCAGCCCTCGGGCTGTGTACACAAGTGGCAAGGCGAGCACTGCTGCAGGTCTGACAGCTGCGGTTGTGAGAGATGAAGAATCCCATGAATTTGTCATAGAAGCTGGAGCATTGATGCTTGCTGATAATGTATGATCATTATTCTTATTTTTATTTGAAGTGTATTCCAGCAATAATAGTTAAGTGTTTCAGGATCCTGATGGAATTTTGAATTTGAGTTCAAAAATGTTTGCAGTCTTGGTGTATATCTAAGTCTCTGAACCTGACTAAAGAGAAGATTACGGAGAGTCGGATTGTCAAGGAAGACTCTCTCTAACTTCTACAGGTGCACAGTCGAGAGCATACTGACCGGTTGCATCGTGGCTTGGTTCGGCAATTTGAGCGCCCTGGAGAGGAAAAGACTACAAAAAGTAGTAAACACTGCCCAGTCCATCATCGGCTCTGACCTTCCTTCCATCGAGGGGATTTATCGTAGTCGCTGCCTCAAAAAGGCTGGCAGTATCATCAAAGACCCACACCATCCTGGCCACACACTCATCTCCCTGCTACCTTCAGGTAGAAGGTACAGGAGCCTGAAGACTGCAACAACCAGGCTCAGGAATAGCTACTTCCCCACAGCCATCAGGCTATTAAACCTGGCTCGGACAAAACTGATTATTAATAACCACTTTCTGTTATTTGCACTTTACCAGTTTATTTATTCATGTGTGTATATATTTATATCATGGTATATGGACACATTTATCTGTTTTGTAGTAAATGCCTACTATTTTCTGTGTGCTTAGCAAAGCAAGAATTTCATTGTCCTATACAGGGACACATGACAATAAGCTCACTTGAACTTGACGTGTGTTCTCAAGCATCCATATATGGTGACGAGGAACTGCAGAATTGGATCACAACTCGAAATGTCGCCTACCCATGTTCTCCAAAGATGCTGCCTGACCCGCTCAGTTACACTGCACTTTGTGTCTTTTATTTGCATATGATTATCTGGAGTATAATGCTGCAGTACTGGGAATCTGACGTTAGAAGTCACCTGTTTGAATGGTGGATGCCATGGAACTTTGCAAGTCTTGGTACCAGTTAAGCTTGTTCTGAGTCATGAATATGACATTCTTTTTCTTTATACTATGCTTATTCAAAATTACGATCTTCATCAGGGAAACCTATTTCAACCATCTATTTATTTTTGTTAGGGCGTTTGCTGCATTGATGAGTTTGATAAAATGGATACAAGAGATCAAGTGGCTATCCACGAAGCCATGGAGCAGCAGACCATTTCCATCACAAAAGCTGGAGTCAAAGTAACTTGTTTATTTGATACTGAACTGCAATCCTCAAAAAATAAATTGTCAATGGTTTTCCATTGCTTGGTGATAAGTTGGAAGCATATGAAACTTCTAACTAGTTTCATTCGTTTTTATCTGTTAAAATTGACGAATGCTTTTATCTAAGGCAAATACTTGAAGTACTTTCCAACCTTTGGTTTATTTTCGGGAAACGGTACTGAAACAATCTAGACTAGCTACTTAATTTGAAGGACCTCGGGTGTCCAATATTGAATGCAGGGAAAACTATTGATGTAAATTTTCATTTTATTGGGAAAGTGAACTGAACAAAGGATTCAAGATTACAGAATATAATTATTTTAAAAGGTGTTAACATTTATGTGCAGAAGATTATATTTTAGTCCTCTTTGCTGGAGTATATTCTGTATTTTCAACTGGTAGAATAGCTGCATTTTAAATATGGAAATGGGAAATCTGTGAAGGAGACAGTTAGGCAGCATGAAGTCTGTGCATATTATTTAATTGAGGTAGTGACATTCCTGATCATGTAACATAATATACCATTACATTTCTTGTTATAGGCAACATTGAATGCCAGGACTTCTATTTTGGCTGCAGCAAACCCAGTGGGTGGCCGGTATGATCGTTCAAAATCTCTCAAACAAAACGTGAACCTCACAGCCCCAATCATGTCTCGATTTGATTTGTTCTTCATTCTAGTTGATGAATGTAACGAGGTAAGAATACATGTTGACTCAATTTTTATTCTCCATTTTATAAAAGTTTTAAATTAAGGAATTTGCCTGATTTAAAATTTTACTAACTAGGTAACTGATTACGCCATTGCCAGGCGCATAGTGGACCTTCATTCTCGAATACAGGATTCTGTTGATCGAATCTACTCTTTAGATGATATCAGGAGGTACCTGCTATTTGCAAGGCAGTTCAAGCCTAAGGTCAGTTACTTAATGTACTTTACCCAAATCTCTCACCCCCAATCTCTCTTCATAAAGTCGTGTGTTGTAGGAGTCTACTGAGCATTGATATGTTTTCTCTGTATGTATATACTTAAATATGGAGATCAAAGCTACGTACTTTGAGCTTTGATGTGGTCTCATCAAGGTCCTGTATCACTGTAGATCTCAAAGGAATCGGAAGACTTCATAGTGGAACAGTACAGACGACTCCGTCAGAGAGATGGATCTGGGGTAACCAAATCGGCGTGGCGAATCACAGTGCGTCAGCTGGAGAGTATGATTCGACTTTCTGAGTCCATGGCTAGAATGCATTGCTGTGATGAGGTGATTACAGTCAAATAAAAGGGTTTATTTTCTTTAAGAAAAGACAACAACCTCTTTAATTTCCAAGTCGACAGGAAGGGAATGGTAATACAGACCAGGTGCAGGCAGGTGGAATTAATTAAGATTGGCATTGTGTTTGGTGCAGACAGGTTGGGCTTATGGGTTTGTTCTTGCACTGTATGTTTTCTATATAAGTTCCATTGAAACTTAAAATAAGTGATTTTTTTTTAATTCACATGGTGCAGTTGTGTAAACAAAAGCCTATTAGAACAGTGCACAGCAAGAAATCCTTGATACAAATGGGCTGGAGACTGAACACCATATCTTTACAATGATTAATTGATTCCTCAGTATGTGCATATAGATATAGAAATATTTAGGGAAAAAACAAGATTCTGGATTCTCAAGTAGCACACCAACAAATAAGGAGGAAGATACTCAAAATACTGTGATATCTTGAACTTTAAACTTGCCAGAATTGATGTATATTTTTTGTGGCTTTGTAGGTACAGCCTAAGCATGTTAAGGAAGCTTTCCGGCTGTTGAACAAATCGATTATTCGAGTTGAGACTCCAGATGTAAATTTTGACCAAGATGATGAGGGAGTAGAAGAGATGGAACAGGAAGTCCAAGAAGGAATAAATGGTATTTTTAATAATAGTAGGATTGAATAAATGTCATAAAAGTTGTTAGTCTGAATATGAATGTAATTATTTTTTTTGTCACTTAATTTGTTGGTTTTACATTTTTGAATAGTACCTAACTTAAAATGTCAATCTCCTTCAGCCTCCTGAATAAATCAGATTTACTGCTTTTATCTCTAAAGCATGTTCTTTCAATCCATGCATAATTACGTGGGAGCTAACATTTTGATTTTAATGCCTTTATGTTCATTAGTATTCAAATCCAAGTGTTTGGGACCATTTGATCTTAATGTGTAAGTGGGGGAAAAAATGTGGACTTTCCAAAAGGAGAGTGCAATTGAGTGAAGTACAGAAGGATCTAGTTGTTCTCGTGCATGAATGACAGAAAGTTCGCTGGAACATCTGACAAGTAGTTAAGGCAAAACAACATTTTGTCTTTTGTCGTGAAGGGTTTGGAATTTAAAAGAAGGGAGGTTTTATTAAATGTTTATTAAGAGTCAGTTGCCAGGTTAATTGCTGGGATAAATGAGTTGGCCTATCTAATAAATTATAATTTTGACAGGTCACTCAGATATTCCAAATGGGATAAATGGTGTCGATGGTGTTCATTCTGAAGACAGTATCAAGGAGGATATCACAAAATCCGCACTGCGGCTGTCCTTTGTAGAGTATCGCAAGATTTCAAATCTTCTGATCATCCATCTCCGGAAATTAGAAGAAGGTAAGAATGCAGATCGTTCCTAGGTAGATTACTTAATGCAACTAAAGTGATGCTTTAGAAAACTTCTTGATCGTAATGTTTTTAACTATTATGTTAAAAATGTGGATTCTTAGAGACCCATGTTGAAGGACCTTAACTTGCCTTCAGGGAGAATCTACACCATGTAATTTCATCAGGCAGGAAAGACCTCAGAGTGACTGTTTTCAAATCTATTTAGAATTTCTTTATTTTTTTTAAAATTGGGAAAAGCATAACAAATTAAGGTGAAATGGTAATGGGTTGCATAATTTGATGCTTTGAATGATAATATGTTAAGCCTGTTATATGTATATATGTGCAAGATGAGCATTGAATTGTTTTTAGTGATAGATTCTTGTTACTTTTAAATTACACACTATACAGAGTTTAAGAGGCTATTTAATAATTGTATGTGTATTGATGGATCAGAAAGTGAATTGGTGAAGCAGCATAGGATTTAGAATAATTGGCCAATTTGTAGAGACCTGGCTTAATGGTAACATTAATAAACAGTATTATCTAAGCGAAAGATACTGAATACAAATGTGCAATTGATTTGCCGCGAGGAGTCGTTGAATAACTGATGAGCCATTTCAGTATAATTTTGAAGTAACTTTTTGTGCCTTGTATAATATAAATCAAACCAGGAGTTTGGCTAGACATGTTTAAATTGCTCTTTACAGATGATATTCTCAATTTACAAAAATGTGTTCCTATAAAACATTAAGTTTTACATAAAACTAAGGTTTTTACTGCAGGTTACAATGTAGAAATTGTTTGTGTTTCACCATCAAAATATCAACACGTGCCTGAACTAATAAAATATTTTTTAGTCCCGAGTTAATTAAAATCATGCATAATGTAACCACTGGTCTATTGCTCCTAATTTATATCTCGGAAAGAAGTGGTAGTTCTGCCTGTCATTTCAGTAGGGGAGATGAGAGGTAGTGTTGTCTTTGAGGTTTGATGATGTCAGTGGTGAACATGATCTTCAAACTTATTACTTCCATGGCTTTTGAATAGCACGGCATGCTTAGGTCTGAAGAATGGTCTTGACCCGAAACGTCACCCATTCCTTCTCTCCAGAGATGCTGCCTGACCCGCTGAGTTACTCCAGCATTTTGTGTCTATCTTTGATTTAAACCAGCATTCGCAGTTCTTTTCAACACATGCTTAAGTCCTAAATGAGGTCCGCTGTTGAGTGGGTATCAAGGTTTTATCGGATTTCTTTCCCATAAATTTAAGCCTCAGGCACAAATTATACTGTTTCTGAGTAAAAGCATACTGGAAAGAATTACAATGCCATATACAATTCAAACATTGCCTGCACCAAAATACATTCATACTAAACCTCTCTATGCAATGGCTGCTTCGCTCAGCTAAAAGATCTGGCTTAAAACATTCAAAGTAACAAGAATCCGCCAGGATTAGGACTGCATTCAATGCTCACCTCACATGTTTATATAACAGTTAACAAACTATCGTTCAAAGTATCAAATCATGCAGTATGTTGCACTATTTCCTTGTTTTCTTTTTAAATATATTTTAAAAATGTATTTCCAATACTTGTTACCATATGTCCTAATCTTTATGGCACAGCAGCTACTTACTGATTGAACTCTGTAACCATTCGGATGGATTAAAATAATAAAGACATGTTACAGTAGAGGAAGATATTTGGGTTCCTTGGAAAGATGATCCATTTGACCTTAACATTTATTTTGATGCTTTTGCCTTTTGATGCTTTGACTTGGTTTATCTTATACGTAGGCATGGAACAAAAGCAATTGTGCTTGTCCATCTCACTGACATTTAACTTTTAATTTTCAGAGGATGATGATGCTTCCCCAAAGAAGAGTGAACTTGTTAATTGGTACTTGAAAGAAATTGAATCTGAAATTGAATCAGAAGAACAGCTCATTAACAAAAAGAGGTTAATTGAGAAAGTTATTTACAGACTTATTCACTATGTAAGTATGATGTCACTTTCAGATTGGTTAAGGGCCTGTCCCACTTAGGAGACCTCCATGGCGACCTTAAGCGATTTTTTTTTTTTTTTAAATCATGGTCACGGTAGCCTACGACCTTCCACGGCTATGTGTACGACCTCCTTATGACTATGTTGAAAACCTCCCTCGACTATGAAGAAGACCTCCTTCGACTATGTTGAAGACTGGCTTCGACTATGTACGTTTTACTCAAGGATGGTCTCTGGCAAATCATTCTGAACCGTGCAAGCAAGGAAGGAACTAGTTTGGAAGGTGTAGTAAAAATATAACTACTGCTGTTTGCAGTAGCCCTTTTGCTTCTGCAGCTTTTTAAGAAAGGCAGAAGGGGAAGAGCAAGGGTGAAGAGGAAGCACACAAAGAGGTCTCAATGGGTGAATGGAGATGATGTGATGGACTGTCCCAGTACACCAAATGACTGGAAGAGAGTGGCACTGGGCTTTGACACATGTCAAGTCAAGTTTATTCGTCACATACGCATACGAGATGTGCAGTGAAAAGATGGAAATTTAAGCACATATGTTGGGCAGTGGATGGCAAGCATGCCATTCTTGTGCCTGTCCCTGTACCCCTCATCCACCTGGCATTCCTTTGGTACTTAAAATTATCTACCTTGTTTGAATTTGGCATCATTGCCTCAAAGGTATTTTATTAGTCACATACACACTAGGTGTAGTGAAATGCTTATTGCCATTTTGCAGCACATAAAGAAAGAACAGACATAACATTAATAAGAGTTTTAGAACATAAAAAACATCCCCCCACAACGGTTCCCATTATGAGGGAAGGGCACAAAGTCCAGTCCCCAACCCCAGTTTGGTTTGGCATTAAAGCAAACCAATTTAAATCATTTATTGGAAATTATCCAGAGTAAATTATGCTTGACTGCAGCAAAAGAAATGGAAATATGCAGCAAGTCCATTATTATCTATCTTGAAGTATATGTTTGGGAGGTTGATTTTGTTTATTTCCTGGAGATAATTAAATATATTATACTTCAAGCACAATGCCTCTGAAGATGTTGACCCTATTGTTAGACCCTGGCTGCGATCATCCTGAGATCAAAGTATCATCCTGCATACTTTGCTCTTAACATATCTCAGAATCCCCACTAAAGCCAGCAGGATATCTGAACCTACAAACCGTCTGACCTGATATAGGTAGAATATAAATACAGAAATGGTGCAATGTGTCTTAGACTTCCAGGATCATAATTAGATGTGCAGAAATACTCAAATATTAAACATTTTACTGAGTGGTAGCCAGTGAATAATAAGATTCACCCCATTACAATGAAGTAAGATTGAAAAGTCACATCATGAACATTTGTTTAGGAAGTGGCACTTTTACTTCCCACTGAGCTGGTTTGCATTCATAGAAACATAAAAAATAGGTGCAGGAACAGGCAATTCAGCCCTTCGAGCCAGCTGATCATCCAACATCAGTTCCTGCTTTCTCCCTATATCCCTTGATTCTGTTAGACCTAAGAGCTATGTTTAACTCTCTCTTGAAAACATCCAGTGAATTGGCCTCCACTGCCTTCTGTAGCAGAGAATTCCACAGATCTACCACAGCTGGCTCTCAGTTCTGCAAGTGTCGAAATCTTAAACTAATGTGCTTTATGAACCTTATGTTTTAATTTTTTTATAGGATCATATCTTGATTGAACTGAAACAAACTGGTCTTAAAAGCCGGAAGGGAGAAGGCGATGAAGTTTTGGAACAGGATCCTTACCTCGTGGTTAATCCTAATTATACTTTGGAAGATTAAGTACCAGATGTTACATCGGATCAACATGAGATGTGTTAAATACATCAAATTTCTCTAAAGTAGAGGCCTTTCCAAAACTTGTGGCATAAAACAATTTTTTATAGCTCTTCATTCTATTCCAGTGTAAGATAGTTTACATTTGCCTCTTAATAAGATACCAGTGTAATCAGGCAACAAATGGTGCCTGTTACATTTTGTAAAATGTTTGATTTTTGAGCTTTTATTTTAAAGCACAATTGCGACTTAGGTTAAAGATCAAACTAACATAATACATATTACAACTACTGCAGAATGTTTGCTGAGTGTCTTTTGCATATTAACGGGCACAATGTGCTGATTTATGTGAGATAAATATGCAGGTATTTTAGATTTTGTAAGGGTGGTCTGCATTTATATTAAAACCTATAAACCGTGGCAAGACAAGGTATAATGTTGCACTGTTTTGTTCCCATGATATTAATAAAGTAGAAGATTACTTCGAACTGTGGAATTCTGGGAACTGTTCAAATATTTCAATCAACTTTTGACAATGAAATTGAATGCTTAAATAAAGTAAATTATAGCTACTCAGTTTACTATGTTGTTACGTTACTAAATGCACATTTAAGTTAACTATGCAAGTCAGATATTACAATACTATTTTCATGACCTTGTAGGATAAAAATTAGGCAACGAGTCAACTGCCATGTAAGAAAAGTACTTGGATTACATCCGGGTAAACTTCCAGAGAAATTGTGAATATTCCCCACAAGTCTTCTAGGTAATTTGAAGCGATTTTTAGATTGCAACAAAGCCACCTCAATAAAGTTATCCAAATGTATGAATGTCTGCACAATTTGTACAGAATTTAAACAATTGAATGTCATGATTACAAATTAAAGTCGTCAAGTACAAAATGCGCATTTTCAATGCTATATTGTTAGCCTGGGCAATGCAACATTTAGATTTAAGGAAGAATGAATTGACATCCATAAAATACTTGGGCACCAAGAGGAAATATTTGGAAGAATGGTTGTGTTGTTAGATGCTGCACAAGTGAAACGGGTTGGTGCATTTTTCCACATCAAGAGTACATGTTACAGAGCTATGGATTATTCTTGTCAAGCATCTCCCTAAGTCAAGCCATTGTCCCCACATGCCTCAAAACTTCCACAATAATCCCCATAGCGAAGAAACCAGTTGTTGCCTGCCTAAATGACTACCGCCCTGTCGCCCTGACCCCAATAATAATGAAGTGTTTTGAACGCCTGGTGAAACCCCACATTACTGCCAGCCTCCCCTCATCGTTAGACCCCCTCCAGTTTGCCTATCGCCCCAACCGTTCTACAGAGGATGCCATCTCTACCACGCTGCACTCAGTACTCACGCATCTGGAAAACAAAAACACATACGCCAGAATCCTATACATTGACTTCAGCTCAGCGTTTAACACCATCATCCCACAGAGACTTGTGGAGAAACTAATGTTGCTGGGCCTCAACACCACCCTGTGTCACTGGATCTTGGACTTTCTGACAGAGAGACCGCAGTCAGTCCGTGTTGGCAAGAACACTTCAGGCTCGATCACGCTGAGCACCAGCTCCCCTGAAGGCTGTGTGCTCAGCTCGCTGTTGTTCACATTGCTCACACATGACTGCTGCCAGATTCAGGGACAATAGATCATAAAATTCGCGGATGACACAACAGTGGTGGGACCCATCAGCGGAGATGACGAATCAATGTTCAGGGAGGAAGTAAAACAACTAGTGGACTGGTGCGGCAAAAATAATCTAGAATTAAATGTCGACAAAACAAAGGAGATGGTTGTCGACTTCAGGAGGGCGCAGCCAAAGCATACACCCCTCAACATCAGTGGCAAGAGAGTGGGGAGCATAAAGTTCCAGACAAATTACAGACAGCCTCACCTGGTCCAGGAACACCACTGGGACCATCAGACGGGCCCATCAGCGACTGCACTTCCTGAGGAAACTAAAACAGGCCTCACTCCCCACCAACATCCTCAGGACTTTCTACAGGGGTACGGTGGAGTCTGTACTCACGTACTGCATAAATACGTGGTACTCCACCTGCAACTGCTCGGACAGGAAGGCTCTGCAGAGGGTAGTGAGGGGAGCAGAGAGGATCATTGGCGTCTCCCTACCCTCGGTACAAGAACTGTTCCAGAGCCGCTGTCTGAAAAAAGCTCAGAGGAGATAAGGACAAACTGCACCCCCTCCACATACACGTGGATCTCCTGCCATCAGGCAAGAGATATCGCAGCATCAAAGCCCGGACTACAAGACTGCTAAACAACTTCCTGCCACAGACTGTGAGGCTGCTAAACAGTCACTCTGTACTCACAGTCACCTGATTCTGCGGCTTGGCACGGACACTTTAATAACTGGCACTGGCCACTCAAATCAGCTGCCCCGGACATTTTTATGATTGGTTTTACTGTATTTTAACGTCGTTGTTTTACCTGCTTTTAACTATACTGTTCCATCAGGGACTGGATTGTTTTTAGTGTTATTATGTGTGAAATGTTTTAAATTTCATGTGCGATGCTCCGGTATTCCCTGGGAAACGTCTTTTCATTTTGCACTGTACAACTGTTGCTTGCAAGATGACAATAAAGGTTGATTGATTGATTGATTGTAATGTAAAATAACCACAGGATTAAATACAAGTAATAACATCTCGTGCAGCCTGCAGCCTAAAGTGATGAGTTGATTAATTTTATCTACAAGTTTATATCAAGTTGGCAATGACTTATTGGTGCAAACTGACAAGTGCAATGTGTACAATTACCATGCAAAATAAGATCATAGTTAATGTTTCCTCAAATCTGTTTACGTAACTTGTTGCACCTTTGTACTTGATTCTTCGACACATTTAGGTAGTGCCTCCTAAGAAAATTGTTTAAAAGATAAACGTGCAATAAATCCCACAAGTTATTGATATTACCAAGTTAAATTATAAATGTTAACAACATTTATAATGCTTGTGTAAAGCATTAAGATTTGTCATTCTTAACTCCATACTATTTTTATTATTATCTTGATCTGGACTGTGAAAACACTCCTATTCACAAATTTGTGCAAGTGCTGGGAATCTTAAATTTTGACCTGTTTTGGTGGCATGGAAGTCAGGATTTTACATAGGTTTGAGGTACATGGATTCACCTGCAGTATAAGAAACACTTTCTCAAAGAGATCCTGGATTTAATTCACTATATTAGCAACTTAATGGATATCAATGTGCTTATTGGAGCGCTTTCTATTGTTCTCTCTGCTGTCTGGGATGCTGGTGGAGGCAGATGCGATAGTGGCATTTTAGAGACTCCAATTGGCACATGGATGTGCAGGCAGGGGACATTATTTTGGCATCCTGTGCTGTATGTATGTTTACAAAGGAGAAGATAAGTCATACTTGCTTCTTTCCTCTGATCACTTCAGCGATCCAAACTGAAAGACACATCTGTCTAGGGCTCATTGAGTTTCATCTGTTCTTTTGAATAAGTGACTTAAGTTACTTAAAGGGGCTGTCACACTGCGGCGACCTAATTCGCGAGTTAAGAGTGTCTTCAACCTTCAAGCTCGAGGGCACTCGCCTGGAAAACCTCGAGCTGGATCGACTGACCGCGTGCACACACACACACACACGCATCGCAAAGGTGGGGGCCAGGGAAAGGGGGGAGCGCTGTGAAATTCAGACCTGTGGTGAAGAGAAGGTAAAAGACGGCTGGCACACAAGGGCAAGGCCTTTTTTTGGGGGGGGGGGGGGGGAAGAAGGAGTGGAGACACTTTTAAGAAGTATAATAAAGTTAGCGGGCATTTTACCTAATTTTCCTTGGTCCTTAAAACTCCAATGAGCTAATCAAAATGCCCAATCAGCGAAGGAGATTGCCTACGGCTGCCCTCGACTGCCTGTAACTAAATAGCGACCCCACACCACAGCACTACGAGTTAAAAAGAACCAGGCTGACCAAAGTTTACTCCCGGAAAATTTTTCAATATGCTGAAATTTATTATGTGACAGCTGAGGCCGCGAGTATTCAGGAACTTCCCTCGAGCATGAAAGAGTTCCAGTGACCTCATAGGACCACGTGACGACCATGCTGCGAGTTTGAGTCGAGGGCAAACTTCTCCAAACTCGCAGATTAGGTCGCCGCATTGGGACAGCCCCTTAAAGCTCCAAGAAAGAGCGGTGAAATATTGGAAACAAAATCTAGTTGTTAACATGACCATATTGAGACCTTCATGAGGAATATAATGTGGGTAGGCGGTGCTCAAAAAGCTTATCAGTATTTCACCAGATAGAGCTGTTATATAAAAGCCTCACCTTGCTCTCTACACTAGATCTATAAAATGGAACTGCAGAACAGTATTGTTGTTTTAATTTTCATAAGTTTAACTGGTGCAGAAATAAAATTGCCACCTGAGTTTATGATAATTGGTGGCCCTTTAACAAATGCTCTGGTGAATACTTTGGCTAAAGATGAAGATAAATATCAGATGAGTGATTTCAGTGTGGAAGAAGGCACACACTTCTTTTGTCTGGACCCTCTTCCAAGGTATTTGAAAGATCATCTCCTAAACGTACAGCAAAAAGGTATTTCCCATTACAAAGTAATGCTTCCTTGGGCTAGTATTCTATCCGAAGATATATCTGAGAAGGTGGATCCTATCCAAGTGAGGTGTTATTCAAATCTCCTAAATGAATTAAGAAGTGCAAATCTCAAACCTGTAATGGTTCTGTGCAACCCTCAAAGTCTGACCGTGAAGTATGCCAACTGGGAGAATGGGACACTTATTGATTCTTTTGCAAATTATGCACAATTTGCTTTTGCAACCTTCGGAGAAAAAGTTGAAATCTGGATAACATTTGATGATCCTTCAAACATAATATCCAAACACAAAACAAAAAACACTGAATCTTCAGCAATCAGGAATATAATCCTTGCCCATGAAAAGGCTTACAAAATTTATCACAAAGAGGTGGCATCCAAAAGTAAGGTTTTATCAATTATTTACCATTTTAATCTTTTTCTGGTGGCTCTGAATTTCAGTAACTTTTTTGTTTTCGTTTACATGCTTTCGCCGGGTGTGTCAATGTATTTATTGTACATAGGGAGCAGAGATGCACACAGTATTTCAATTGTGATCTACCAAGACAAAAATACCATTAATTATTTTCCAGATATAAACTCTTATATTCTCATTTCATACATTATTCCAATGTCCATTTGTTTTTATATTAGTATTTATGTATTGTAGTTGTAGTCATGAATCATTTTCCCATCTACCTCATTCTAGGTATTTTCCCCTGTCCACAGAATAAATTATTGGTTCTCTTGCAATTCTAAAACACCACTATTTAATTGAATTTGGCTTTCTTTTCTGATCACTTTGAGAACCTTCCTTATATGTTGTCAGTTCTACACCCCATCTAGTTTCTAACTCCAGTAGCAAATAATAGAGCAATGCCAGTGTTGGAATCTAACACCAGAGGATAATCAGAAAAATGTTTAGTTTAGTGATACAGCATGGAAACAGGCCCTTTGTCCGCGCCGACCAGCGATCCCCGTATATTAACACTATACTCACTACCATTAACATTACACCCACTAGGGAATTTTTTTACATTTACCAAGCCAATTAGCCTATAAACCTGTACGTCTTTGGAGCATGGGAGGAAACCGAAGATCTCGGAGATCTCCGTTGATGGGACAATCTTGACTCCTGTAGGCTGCGGTGGAGCCCTCCGTAACGGGGCGATCAGCTCCTGTATCAGGGGGGAATCTCAGCTCCCCCATGCCGGCGATCTAACTGCAGGTCGGGGCTGGTCGAACCTCTGCGTCATTGGAGCTTCCCGACTTGGTCTCTCCTGAGACGACGTGCCCTTGATGGTAAAATCCGCAGGCCTGCGGTTGGAGCGATCCTAGGCAAGGAATCCGCCCCGATGGTAAGTCCATGCCCCGCAAGTCAGTTTGTGTGAATTAAAGAAGGTGCCAGACCACCAGTTGGCGGAAAGGTGGTGGTGGACCTGTATTTATTTGGGGCATTCGCAATTGCTTCATAGCAAGTAAAATGGAAAAATTGGCAATGAATATGCACACGTATCAAATGGGATTTGCTGCAAGTAATTCATTGGCTGAAAACTGCTTTTGGACATTAAAGCCATAAAATAAATGGAACATTCCACATCCAGCAGGTGGGGAATAATCAGACACTCGTGCCTCAAAGTGAAGAACATGTGTCAGGAGCTCAACTGATTTTTCTTGATAAGCTTTGCCATCCCATTATGCAGCAGACAGGAAATCAATTTAACATTTCTTGTGAGGAACAGGAGGAATAAATAACAACAGTGCAAGAATATCAAATTAGATGTTCAAATTCAATGCTGGGCCTCAAATCTACACCATATTTTGATTCAAAAGCATTCTAGTTACTGAGCCAAAGTAATTTCAAAATTAGTTTTCCCACAATGAATGATCAAAGTACGAAATTAAATTTTGTAAAATTGGCAAAATGTATTGAGGTCGAATATCTGACAATTGCCCAAGGGTAATTAGCAGCAAGAGTGAAAATATTAAGCGGAGCAAAAAATAAGTTCAGCCACATGATCTTCCTTATCTATTTAATATAAGAGACAAGACAAGAGGCATTTATTGTCACATGCACCAATTGGTACAGTAAAATTTGGGGTCACCATACGAATAAAAAGAGAACAGAACACGATAGTCTTTAACATAAACATCCTCCACACAGCGGAATCAAAGTTTCCCATCGTGAGGAAGGCCCAAAGTTCAGTCATCCTCTTTAATGTTCTTTGATGTTGACCTGTGGTTGTGTTTATTTGGCAATATATTATATTGTTTGACTACATAAACAATATAATAATAAATTCTGTGTTATCATAGTCTAAAGTCAACAAAATAAAAACCTCTGCACCCTTTCCAAAGCTTCCACATCCTTCCTGCAATGGAGCGGCCAGAAATGCACACAATAATCCACTTTTGAAACCTTAGAGCATTGTAAATACTTGTAGGTCTTGCAATCAATTTTCATATTTCTTGCGATTTTAGTTTTATATTCTATCTCAGTTAATAATTTTTGATAATTTTGTTTTGTTTTTAAATTCTCGCAGTACTCGACATATCTAATCTTCCACGCAATTCAGAGCCAACTACCTCACCCATTTTTGCTGTTGGGCCCCATTTCCATGCTGTATGGCTATGACTCCATAACGATATTCCAAACAATTGCAATTCTTTGCCATTCAGTAAGATCATGTATGAATCATTACTATCCGTCCTGTTCCTCAAAGCACAAAATGACACTTTATTTAAATTTAAACCTGGAAAATAGTTAACCATTAAATGTTTTTGTAGTCTTCTCGAATAAAGGATTCCAAATATATTTAATCCTTTGAGTGGGGGGATTTTTCCATATCTTGCTCCTCGCTGGCCAATGGGGTCCAAGCAATTTTTAGTTTGCAGTGCGGAATTAGGCCCTTTGGCCCACCAACTCTGCACCGATCAGTGCACATTAACACTACCTTACACACACTAACGACAATATTAAGCCAATTAACTGACAAACCTGAACGTCTTTGGAGTGTGGGAGGAAACTGAAGATCTCGGCGAAAACCCGCGCAGGTCACGGGAAGAACGTACAAACTCCGAACAGACAAGCACTCGTAGTCAGGATAGAACCCGGGTCTCTGCTGCTGTTATGGTGCCGTCCTTGGAAGAAACAGCTCCTTTGAGTTACTAAAACTCCTCTCATACTTTTATATGTCAAGACCACTCTCATTTATTTAAAGCCCAGAGAACATATCACTGTCCATAATGTTTGGGACAAAGACCCATCATTTATTTATTTGCCTCTGTACTCCACAATTTGAGATTTGTAATAGAAAAAATCACATGTGATTCAAGTGCATATTGTCAGATTATATTAAAGCCCGTTTTTATACATTTTGGTCTCACCATGAAGAAATTGCAGCTGTGTTTATACATAGTCCCACCATTTCAGGGCGCCATAATGTTTGGGACACATGGCTTCACAGGCATTTGTAATTGCCCAGGTGTTTTTAATTGCCTCCTTAATGCAGGTATAAGAGAGCTCTCAGCGCCTAGTCTTTCCTCCAGTCTTTCCATCACCTTTGGAAACTTATTGCTGTTTACCAACATGAGGACCAAAGTTGTGCCAATGAAAGTCAAAGAAGCCATTATGAGACTGAGAAACAAGAATAAAACTGTTAGAGACATCAGCCAAACCTTAGGCTTACCAAAATCAACTGATTGGAACATCATTAAGAAGAAAGAGAGCACTGGTGAGCTTACTAATCGCAAAGGGGCTGGCAGGCCAAGGAAGACCTCCACAACTGATGACAGAAGAATTCTCTCTCTAATAAAGAAAAAAACCCAAACACCTGTCAGACAGATCAGAAACGCTCTTCAAGGAGTCAGTTGTGGATTTGTCAATGACCACGGTCCGCAGAAGACTTCATGAACAAAAATACAGAGGCTACACTGCAAGATGCAAACCACTGGTTAGTCGCAAAAATAGGATGGCCGGGTTACAGTTTGCCAAGAAGTACCTAAAAGAGCAGCCACTGTTCTAGAAAAAGGTCTTGTGGACAGATGAGACAAAGATTAACTTATATCAGAGTGATGGCATGAGCAAAGTATGGAGGAGAGAAGGAACTGCCCAAGATATAACCATATAACCATATAACAATTACAGCACAGAAACAGGCCATCTCGACCCTTCTAGTCCGTGCCGAACACATATTCTCCCCTAGTCCCATATACCTGCGCTCAGACCATAACCCTCCATTCCTTTCCCGTCCATATAACTATCCAATTTATTTTTAAATGATAAAAACGAACCTGCCTCCACCACCTTCACTGGAAGCTCATTCCACACAGCTACCACTCTCTGAGTAAAGAAGTTCCCCCACATGTTACCCCTAAACTTCTGTCCCTTAATTAAATATCCAAAGCATATCAGCTCATCTGTGAAACACAGTGATGGTGGTGTTATTGCCTGGGCATGTATGGCTGCTGAAGGTATTGGCTCACATCTTCATTAATGATACAACTGCTGATGGTAGTAGTATAATGAATTCTGAAGTGTATAGACACATCCTATCTGCTCAAGTTCAAACAAATGCCTCAAAACTCATTGGCTGGCAGTTCATTCTGCAGCAAGACAATGATCCCAAACATACTGCTAAAGCAACAAAGGAGTTTTTGAAAGCTAAAAAAAGGATAAATTCTTGAGTGGCCATGTCAATCACCTGATCTGAACCCAATTGAGCATGCCTTTTATATGCTGAAGAGAAAACTGAAGGGGACTAGCTCCCAAAACAAGCAGAAGCTAAAGGTGGCTGCAATACAGGCCTGGCAGATCATCACCAGAGAAGACACCCAGCAACTGGTGATATCCAGGAAACGCAGACTTCAAGCAGTCATTGCAGGCAAAGGATATGCAACAAAACACTAAACATGATTACTTTCATTTACATGGTATTGTTGTGTCCCAAACATTATGGTGCCCTGAAATGGCGGGGACTATGTATAAACACTGCTGTAATTTCGACATGGTGAAACCAAAATGTGTAAAAATGGCCTTTATTAAAACCTGACAATGTGCACTTTAACCACATGTGATTTTTTTTCTATTACAAATCTCAAATTGTGGAGTACAAGAAGCAAATAAATAAATGATGGGTCTTTGTCCTAAACATTATGGAGGACGCTGTAGGTCCACTCAGTCAATCTATCTGTTCAGGTCTTTTTTTGTGCCTGATCTCAGGCACAAAATTGTAATTGGCACCCTATTTATTTTTATTTCAAGCTCATTCCATTTAAGTGTAGCACAAATTTGTTTACTCTTTCATGTTAATTTTGTGCAGAGTCCCAAATTCCTTTGAGCACAACCAATTACTGCTTCCCTATTTAAAAATATTCTGTTTCTATGGAGACGTTTAACCGTCGCAACATATGCTTTCACACTGAGCAACAATTTAAGTATGTTTACAATCACTAATATTCTAATGGAAGTTCAAAAATACCCCATGGAATTAAAATCAGTATCTAAATGTAAATATCATACTTCATTATCATTCCATCACCTTGATTGAAAATGATTATCTAATGTGCATAGATCAAAATAAAGCTATGTTGCTGTGATTCAACCACTTTATATTTTTTGTACAGTAATATACTAATCCTGTATAGAGCAACTGGTTGATGACCTGAAAAATTAAAGATATTTCTGTCTCTACAAAAAGTACTCGAGTTACTACATATGCTCACCATTTTCTGTGAATTATATTGTATGTGATCAAATCATTAACAAATCAGATGGCAGCTTTTTGTAGCTGATTAAAGGCACTTTGCTAGCAATGTACCTTTAATCATGAATTAATCATTCTGCTTTAAAAATTCTTGATAGAGATGAGAGAAATCTCTGTATGATGAAATAAAATAAACATAAAGTGTGATTATTATTTTCCTCCACTGCCCCATACAGGAGGAAGAATGTCTCTTGTTTTCAATATTAACTACATGATTTCTCCAGGTGTTATATTCCAGCAAGTTGTCAAAGCGGTGAGATTTCAGATTCTTAACCTTGGTGCCTTATTTATTCTATATGTCAAAAATAGTTACATTATTATCCATATTACTATCAATTATTTTATTCCTGGCAACTGCTCTCGGGCTTGAATTATACTAGTAAGCTTAACACCTCAAAGTGGATAATCATTTCAAACCTATAATGAAGTAATGTACAAGACATAGCATCTAATTGCACATTATTATTCAACTGACTGAAGCTCAAGACAAAAAAAAGAATGAAGCAAAAGCAGGTTAAAATTCTTACCTCATCAACGAACAAACCATTACACTATTTGCACAATTTGAGAAATTGAATCCAAAAAGAAAATTGGTTTCTGATATTTGTATATTTAAACTTAAACACTCAAAAAATCCGAGTATGTGAAACATCTGAAACCGGCATTAAAAAGAATTGCCTGAATAGAAATTTGTAATTGCCATCACCTTTGAAGTGCAAGGAATGTGACTGTCAATTTAAGCTCAGAGAGTTCCTGCAAAAAACAATTAAATTAAAGTTGCGGGATAAATTATTGTTCTGCGTTGGTTGAGTAATAAACATTGGACAAGTCACAGGGAGAACTGTCATTCTCCACTGAATAGTGCCCAGGGGTCTATGATGTCCACATGAAAGGGAGAACATGGTTTCCCTGAAAGATGGTACTTCTGGACTACACTATATTGTAATATGGAAAATACTCATTAAAGTTTTAAACAAATACTTTTTTTTACGTAAGAATGTTGTTCACTGTTCTCAAAGTATTTTCTGCTTTCTATGGACAATGTAAATGCTGTTAAATGGAGACATTTAATTACTCCACTCGGGTGCCAGTTAACCCCATCCCCAGCTATATCTCCCTACCACTTGCCAGGCTTTGTCCTCTCCCTCTCCCCAATTCCAATCAGTCTGAAGGAAAGTCCAAAAGACCCAAAATGTCATCAGCCCATTCCATCCAGAGATGCTGTCTGACCTGCTGAGCTCCTCCAGCACTTTGTATTATTGCTCAAATTATATTAAGGCTAAGATTGAGTCACCTGTGAACTTACTACAAGCTGTTACGTAATTTTCACTTGAAAATTCCATGCTCCTTTAATCTGAGTAAGACAGCGCAGGAAAGTAGTAACTTGTATCCCATATCAGCACTGGAGGATGGAAGGAAGGGAAGTCCATAGTCAAGTGATCATTAATGTTGCAGGATGTTCAACTAAATGATCTGTGCTTACCCTGGATTTAATACGATGCTGCATATTATATGTTTATAAGAGTTGAACAAATGTTTTGGGAGCTGCAGAAAATATTTAAATATTTTTGAAATTTGATGTTTCCTTATCATAAAATAGTTCTTTTTAATTGCAGGGAATGGTGGACTTGATCGCCCTAACAGTGCCATATGGTTGTGAGTCTGATCAGAAGGCAAGTAAAGTATTATAGAGCATTCTCAAATTTTGATTATAAGTGAACCTACAACTGCACTACTAGGGTGCATTTGTTTCTTCATATACTTGTATGAGATCACCAAGAAAATAATGAAAATAGAAATGTCGGTTCTTATAACAAGTCATCAAACCAAAATGTTAACTCTATTTCCCTCTTCTCAGATGAGTGTTCTCAGGATTCTAATTTCAGGTTTCCACATCTACATTTTTTCCCTTTCAATTAGGAATTGAGGAACCAAGCATTGCAGATTTGTGGACGACACACATTAAATGATAAAATGTGAAACCCAAAAAGAATATGAAAATCATTTTGCTGAAATAATTTGCTTTCAATTTTTCTCAGTATATTGTTCTTCATCTGTTTGTTAAATATGTGGATAGTTGTTGACATTGACAGTGACAGTGACAGTAAGCAATACCCCTCCACTAATTTGCTGATATTTGTAGTTCAGTAGCTGTCATTCTCCCAACTAGTTTCTCCATTCATTGGATAGGTATGTTGCAAAGCCTACCTGAAGCGTCGTTGAAGATCTGCTGCTGAGGGTGTGCGCGATTTTGGCGCCGTTTAGAGGGGGCGGGTTTAAAACGCGATTTTCTCTAAGCTGTTCCAATCGAAAATGTTCAGCCTAGTTAATTATTAACGAAAAATCGCTGGAAGACCCCGTCGCAAAAGCTATTATTAGGTTTAAAGGCCTTGAATAATAGTTATAGTAGTTTAAAAATCAATCTCTAAACCCGCGACCGCCAGCAACCGCAGGGTCTCATAAAGCAAATAGCAGAAGTTAGGTTGTATATTTTTACATTAAAAAGGGCTTCTAAAGATCCATTTATACTAAGTTTAATATTGCGAGTAGCTCAATTTGGGCCCATTATATCGCGCAGTATTTTTCTCGGCATTTGAGGCACAAATCTACCGCAATGTGAACGTTCTAAACCAGCGCGTTCCACAGGGACCCACTGGAAAGCTGATTTAAATGGGCATTTATTTACAGCAATTAAACACTAAATTCCTTCCATTTGGCCTATAAATTAATGTAAATGAGATTTAAAAATCATGTTTTATTGTGAATTATTTGTGAATATTATTTGGACATTTAGGCTATTTAAAAATGTTAATCATTTATTAAGAAATGGATAGATGTTTAGATCTAGTAATTGAAGTCTGAAATTAGCTACAATTAGGTAACTAACTAATTATATGCTTTAATTTCAGGTCATCCAAGTAAGATTATTTTATATTTGTTTCAGAATGCTTCAATCTATGATAACTGAAAATTTCATTCAGTTCTCTTAATTTTTAAGAAAGTTATGGGCTTTTGACTGTTCACGATCACAGCTTTTTTGTTATGTCCATAGAAAATCAATAGGGAACAAGATGCTCATTTCCCAGTATGAAAATGGCCATAACTTTTTAAATACTTGAGATAT